>NC_090798.1:10000-87500 GCF_040054535.1 Antennarius striatus | reverse complement strand
GTCCTCCATCTAACCCTGTCTTCTCATCCTCTTCTCTCACACCAACTACCTTCATGTCCTCTTTCACTACATCCATAAACCTCCTCTTTGGTCTTCCTCTAGGCCTCCTGCCTGGCAGTTCAGAACTCAGCATCCTTCTACCAATATATTCACTATCTCTCCTCTGGACATGTCCAAACCATCTCAGTCTGGCCTCTCTGACTTTATCTCCAGAACCTCTAACATGTGCTGTCCCTCTGATGGACTCATTCCTGATCCTATCCATCCTGGTCACTCCCAGAGAGAACCTCAGCATCTTCATCTCTGCTACCTCCAGCTCTGTCTCCTGTCTTTTCCTCAGTGACACTGTCTCTAGACCAAACAACATCGCTGGTCTCACCACAGTTTTGTACACCTTTCCTTTCATTTTAGCTGAAACTCTTCTATCACACATCACACCTGACACTTTCCTCCACCCGTTCCATCCTGCCTGGACACGCTTCTTCACCTCTTTTCCACACTCTCCATTGCTCTGGACTGTTGAGCCTAAGTACTTCAAATCCTCCCCCTTCTTGATCTCTTCTCCCTGTAACCTCACTCTTCCACTTGGGTCCCTCTCATTCACACACATGTACTCTGTCTTACTGCGGCTAACCTTCATTCCTCTCCTTTCCAGGACAAACCTCCACCTCTCTAGCTTCTCCTCCACCTGTTCCCTGCTCTCACTGCAGATCACAATGTCATCTGCAAACATCATAGTCCATGGAGATTCCTGTCTAACCTGGTCTGTCAGCCTGTCCATCACCATAGCAACAAGAAGGGGCTCAGAGCTGATCCCTGATGCAGTCCCACCTCCACCTTGAACTCCTCTGTCACACCTACACACACCTCACCACTGTCTTACAGTCCTCATACATGTCAAGTTTCAAGTTTATTTATTCTTATATAGCCCAGATCCACAAACAACGTCTCAAAGGGCTTTACAATCTGCACATGGACGATATCCCTCTGACCTTTGTGCACTGCAAGCAGTACGACCCTCGCATCGGATAAGGAACAACTCCCCCCAAAACCCTTTTAACAGGGGAAAAAATGGATGGGAGAAACCTCAGGAAGACTGCAGAGGAGGGAGCCCTCTTCCAGGAGTGGACAGACAAAGCAATAGATACCGCATGTACAGATTAACAACACAATAATAATAACAGTGACAATAACAGTAACAATGAATGTATGACAAAGGCATGCCGATCCATCCAGTAGAGCGAGTCACCACCAGCCGATGAAGCACACAGAGGTCACCGATCAGAGGATCCACCACTCTGAGGACAGACCAGACAGTGCCTAAGTCATTGAGCTCAAAAAAGTTAAAGTCAAGGTTACTCTGGCAAAACCCCAAAACCACAGCAGAACCAAATGAGGCAGAACCAGCACTCCCCTAGTGGATGGTGAAACAGGACCACTGTACAGCTTGTGCTATCGCCAGCCATGGAAGCAGACAGAAGTAGCCGATAAATGTCCTGCACCGCTCTAACATACTTCTCTGCCACTCCAGACTTCCTCATACAATACCACAGTTCCTCTCTGGACACCCTGTCATCAGCTTTCTCCAGATCTACAAAAACACAATGCAGCTCCCTCTGGCCTTCTCTGTACTTCTCTATCAACATCCTCAACGCTGAAAATAAGATGATGCTTATTTTTAAATAAACAGACAAATTTCAAAACTTGAGCTAACCTTAAACAGAAAAGGAGTCTGGACAGGTTCAAGTAAAGATTTATTCAGTCACAGAATGTTTCACAAGTATAAAATATATACACACTATAATTCCACGAGCCTTTCAAATTAAAACCATGGTAGCGTTTGGTGTCTGTAACTCTAACCCTAATCCTAATCCTAACCCCTAAAGTCCCGTCATGAATCCTTGGCTTTGCGTCCAATCACTGTATTGATCCAGTCCAGGTAGTTCCCCACTCTGGTATAAACCCCCGGTTTTCCAGAGCGGCCGCATCCCTCCCCCCAGCTGATGACCCCGTACAGGAAGCTGACATCATTCCTGGAGCAGGACAGAGGGCCCCCAGAGTCACCCTGCAGAAACACGTGAACACACACACACACACACGCACGCACGCACACACACACACACACACACACACACACTCACACACACACACACACACACACACACACACACTCACACACACGCACACACGCACACACACACACACACACACACACTCTCACACACACACACACACACCCACAGAGTCACACTCTGAGGGAACTGAGGGAACTAAATAACTGACATTTCATGTAAGAGGAGGGAGTTTAATTCATGCAGGGTGGGGGTAGGTCAGGGGGGTGGGCTCGGGGGGCTGCAGGCCTCTCTCTAGGACTCAGATTGTTGTAAACCCCCCCCCCAGAGCCAAGAGGGGCTGATGGCTAATGAGGCCCCAGGAACTTATTTTACCCACAATTCTTTCCAATAACTTAAAAACAAAATAAGTAAGTCGATTGAACTAGATTTTATTTTTTAACACCTGATGTTTTTTTTCACCCTGCGTTTTACCTGACAGGCGTCGACGCAGCCGTTCAGCCCGGCGCAGAGCATGTCTGCGGTCACGTGGTTCCCGTAAACCTCCGGCTTCCTGCAGGTGCGGTGTGGAATCAGCCTGACTCCGCCCTCCTGCAGGCTGGAGTATCCCTCCGCCTCTGGGGGAGGAGTCCAAACATTACCAGGAGCCAATCGAACCCCGTGAACCAGGTGCCCCCAACAGAACAGCTGAACCCTCTTGCTGCTAGCTGGCAGCTCGCTGGCTGTGCCCCCCCCACCACTCACTCTCATGCATATGCCCCCAGCCGCTGATGGCGCAGCAGTAGCCGTCGGGGAAGGATGTGTTTTTGTCTGGGAGGCAGATGGGCCGGATGAAGGGGGTTCTCCTCACGCAGCGCCGGTTCTGCTTCTTCAGCCGGATCAGAACTGGAAACACACAGATTGGGGTTCAAGCCCTGTAACGGAAGGGCGGAGTCAGAACCGGCCACGCCCCCCAGTCAGGCCGTGTGTCTGAACGTGGGAATGCTTTCTAGTGGGGGGGGGCAGCTGCTGGGTGACGCACATCTGGACAAACAGACCAGAAGGAGGTCCTCTGGGTGGTGAGTCATGTGTGTGTGTGTGTGTGTGTGTGTGTGTGTGTGTGTGTGTGTGTGTGTGTGTGTGTGTGTGTGTGTGTGTGTGTGTGTGTGTGTGTGTGTGTGTGTGTGTGTGTGTGTTACCTATGTCGTGTAGTGTTGGGTTGAACACTGAGAAGTGTTTGGGGAAGATGTACTCCTCCACTCCGAACGTCCTGGTGTTGGGGTCGGTCTGGTTGAACCTCTGCTGGCCCAGCACCACCCGGATCTGGGTCTTCAGGGGGCTGAGGAAGAACCACAAGCATCACCAGGAGCAGCGCCCCCTACAGGTCGCTGAATAAAACCTGCTGTCTCCATTTGCCGTCGATCTACGACTCAACCGCTAAACTCCATGATTTATTAAATTCTAACCAGATTCCCCAAACTCCTTCCTGCTCCCCAGAGGATGAACCCCCCAATGATGGAATGACAGCACAACATCTCCCAGTCACACGGTTTGACTGCATGTGTGTCTAAATGTAAAGCTGAGGTGGTGGGGGGGTCAAAGCTTTCCGATCACATGACTTTATATTCTTGACCTTGTCTGAAGTCGATTCGTTCCTCTGCTGCCTCCAGAGTTTAAGGGGGGGTGGGACGGTTTTTTCTCTACTTGATTTAAAATTTAGGGGGGAATTTCTTTTCTTAATTCAACCTTTTTTAAACAGCCTTTATTACTTTCCCCAACCGACCCCCCCCCCCCCCGGGGGGGTAAAGGGAACCGGTTCATACTTGCGGAAGAAGCAGTGAGCGGCGGAGACGACCCAACAAGACGAGATCAGGGTTCCAGCGCAGAAGTCCGTCTGTCCGATGTACAGGGCGGCCATCCAGGGGTGGGTGCCCGGAAGGGCCGAGTTGCCCCCCAGGATCCGCCCTCTGGCAATCGACATCCTCTTCCTGTGCCTCGTCCCACAAATTGCCTTCTTGCGTGGCTTGGAGGGTCGGGGTCTTTTGACTTGGGGCAGATTGTTGAACAGGGTAAACCTTGGAGAGGAAGCTACGGGAGGAAACGGGCAAAAAACAGGACGACTTAACGGACGGCAGGGCTGCTGCTAAGCTAACAACTAAACCGCTAAAGGCTAGGCTATGGCTAACAAACTAAGCCGCTAAAGGCTAGGCTACAGCTAACAAGCTAAACCGCTAAAGGCTAGACTAGGTCTCTGCTATGCTTTCTAAATACCTCTCCTGGACATTTTTGTTTTTCCCGCTGGATGTCCCCCCTCCCGGATGTCCCCCCTCCTGGATGTCCCCCCTCCTGGATGTCCCCCCTCCTGGATGTCCCCCCTCCTGGATGTCCCCCCTGGAGCAGCACAGGAACAGATGTGTGGGTGATGTGGGGGGTGATGTGGGGGGTTGGTGTGGAGGGTGACGTGGGGGGGTGGTGTGGGGGTGGTGTGGGGGTAATGTGGGGGGGTGGTGTGGAGGGTGACGTGGGGGGGTGGTGTGGAGGGTGACGTGGGGGGGTGGTGTGGGGGTAATGTGGGGGGGTGGTGTGGAGGGTGACGTAGGGGGGTGGTGTGGGGGTGACGTGGGGGGGTGGTGTGGGGGTGATGTGGGGGTGATGTGACCCCGCCTGACGCGGCGTGTTGGTTCAGGACGCCTTTACTTCCTGTCATCACACCTGAGCCGTGTTTCAGAACAATAAAGACTCGACCTGCTGGATTCTACTCAGTAAAGACGGACTGGGTTCTACTCATGTTCAGGTTTGAGAACAAATGATGGTTCACAAAAATAAAAATAAAAATAAAAACACAAACAGACGGACGCATTTAAATAAAATAAAACCGCCTCCTGTCAATCAACCCTGAGGGAACGCAGACATCAGATGTTTCAGCGCATGAAGTTTAACCTGATGATGATCAATCGATCTTCAAACAACTCTGACATGAAGGCAGGACGTCCTCAGAGGGACAGCAGGGAGGAAGTGACATCAGCAGGGAGGAAGTGACATCAGCAGGGAGGAAGTGACATCAGAAGAACAAAGAGTTCATGTCTAGAAAAGTCCAACGGGGCGGCTAAGCTAACAGGTGTGTTACACCTTCTGTTCAGTGATGACTCACACACACACACACACACACACACACACACACACACACACACACACACACACACACACTCAGTGATGGCACACACACACTCAGTGATGACACACACACACACACACACTCGTGAGACTCACTTCATGTCTTCAGTGGGGGGGTGTACTCACTCAGAGGCATCCTGCAGGACGGCACGCTGCAGTACTCCCAGGAGATGGCGCTGTCCTTCAGGGTGTAGCACCAGGGCTTCCTGTCCCCGTCGGGGTTCCTGCAGACAGGGGGGGGGGGCAGCTCCTCTGTTACCAACAGGAGCTCAGGGGGTAAATTTATTTGATTCTAACAATATTTCAGCAAAAAAGTCAACCTTTATGCCCCCCAGCCTGCCAGAGTGTGGGTTTGGTGCCCCTCCCCATTGGTTAGCTTCGAGGGGTTTTGAGGGCCGCTGTAAAGAAGGGAGCGTGGAGCAAATAAGCCTTTTTCTTTTTTTGATCCATGCTCCTTTTAACGCTGGTGGTGGTTTTATGGCAGCTAGTTGCCCCTGAGGGCCTTTCCTACTGAGGGACAGATGTTAGCACACACAGGTGTCAGCACATGACAGATGTTAGCACACACAGGTGTCAGCACATGACAGGTGTTAGCACACACAGGTGTTAGCACATGACAGGTGTTAGCACACAGGTGTTAGCACACAGCTGTTAGCACACACAGGTGTATGCACACACAGGTGTTAGCACACACAGGTGTATGCACACACAGGTGTTAGCACACACAGGTGTATGCACACACAGGTGTTAGCACACAGGTGTTAGCACACAGCTGTTAGCACACACAGGTGTTAGCACACACAGGTGTTAGCACACAGGTGTTAGCACACACAGGTGTTAGCACACAGGTGTATGCACACACAGGTGTTAGCACACACAGGTGTATGCACACACAGGTGTTAGCACACACAGGTGTATGCACACACAGGTGTTAGCACACAGGTGTTAGCACACAGCTGTTAGCACAGACAGGTGTTAGCACACACAGGTGTTAGCACACAGGTAAGGGCTGAGGACCAGCTCACAGGTTTTTCTAGCTGGGAGAGGATTGGGACGCTGATCAGGAGGTCTGGACGCGGCAATGAAATGGGGGGGGGGTAACGGCAACCAAATGATCACACAGATGGAGTCATGTGACAGGAAGTTAGCTAGGAGGATGACTGGACACACACCTGCAGAAGGCGTGATCCCCCAGGCCTCTGCGGGGCGCGGCCCCCACAGTGCCCACGTGGAGCTCGTTGTACATCAGCTCCGAGTCCCACGGTAGACAGGGGGCGCCGGAGAGAGTGGTGCCCCCCACCCCCCGGTATCCCGTGCCCCTGCCGTTGTAGCACTCTGCCTCCGGCTCTGCACACGCGTGAACAGAAACACGCAAAACAAAACCATCAGGGAGCGTGACACGAGCAGGTGAACAACACCGGGGCAATGGGCGTGAAACTGTAACGTGTCTTCACCTGCCACCACTCATCAGCCCATTCTCACTCACACACACTCACACACACTCACACACAGGTGTGAACACGCTCTGGCTGTGTGAGCAGCACGTGACAAATGCCCCCGGGGCAGGGAACACCACGACCCGCGCCAGCTGTGACTCACCCAGGCTGCAGAACGGACCGCCGTAGCCACGCCCACAGCTGCACACCTCCCTGCCGGTGGCGCTGACCAACCGGCACGCTCCGTCGTTCTGGCACGGGTTCGAGCGGCAGGCTGGAAGACAAAGAGGGGCTGATGATGGTCCTGTCGCCACGGTAACATTGACTTCCTGCTAGCTGATAACTGCCTCACTACATTTTTAATGAGTACTAAATAAACATTCAGCCCCTTTAAGAAACAAAACTTCCTCTTTAGTGCCTTTCAGCTCCATGTTTTGGTTTTCTAACTGTTTAGGATGGCACTCATTAGCATGCTAGTTCGCTAACCAACAACCTAGAAGTAGCAAGTAAACAGATGTTAGCATTAATGCTAATTAATTAATTCATGTTAATCATTTCATAATAATTAATTAATGTTAATTAATTCATGTTAATTCTCTACAAACCAAAGGAAATTTTTTTCTAAAATGTTGAAACTTAAAATGTTTGAGTTCGGGGGGGGGGGTTAACTCTGAGCCGAGGATCTGTTCCGTGTCCCAGAACATCACACAACCAAGGGGTTTCATGAACACCCCCCCATCCAGATGAACACACATCACACACCTGAGGGGGGGTCATGAACACGCCCTCATTGAGATGAACACATATCACACACCCGAGGGGGGGGGGGGGGTGTTGAAACGCCATCATGAGTCACACCGAGTCATTTAATCTGCTATTTCTTCTGTGGGGGGTTACTCCTGTAATTGTGGAGACGGATCAAAGGGAGAAAGCTTTCCTTTGGACTGGGGGGGTCAGGTTAGGGTTGGGGAGGTCGGGGTTAGACCCGATACCTGGTTTTTGGTCTTTGATAAAAGAGGATCCTGACGTGAAGTAACGGGGGAATTCTGTCCTTGAAGGTTGAACCTGTTCAAGGCGACGTGTCTGCAGCTTCAGGGGGGGTTTCGGTTCACTGACTCGGCCGTTGGGGGGGGGTAGCTTGTCGTCATGCCAACAAAAGCAGACGACAGAAACACAACCCAGAATAATGGCAGCATATCTTACCTGTGTAGCGAACCCGTTCACACCTGGTTTCCCCCGACACGCATGAGCACTGCTCCACGTTCCGGAGGTGGATCCGCCCCCAGGACGCCCCGCTGTCATAAAAGCGCAGGTGTAGAGTTTCGTAGCACCTTTCTGACAAACAAAGGCAGCGGTGAGACTGAAGCATTCAGAGCAAAGCGTTGGTTGTTTGGAGGGAGACATTAAAAGACTTTGAGCCCAAACGGGTCACATGATCACACTCTTTTCTCATTACATTGATTTTTCTGAAACCGAAGCTTCAGCTGAAACTGGTGTCAGAATGAGCACAGAGATGAACGTCCTTCCTGATATCAGACACGTTTCACCTTTACGGATCTGGCTGTAAAGGTCGACCTCACAGGTTTCTCCCACGCTTTTGAACGCATCTCACGCCTTCATCCCTGAGTGGACGTGTTTTAAACACTGAATTAATCAGTGAGATCCAGAGAAAGTCTTTCTAAACTACGTCTGAATATAAAGTAAATAAAGTTGTGAGTTGTCAGTTTCCAGAAATAATTTCCTCATTCAGACGTTTATTTGTGTCGACGCTCCAGTCACGACCCAGTAATGGTGAAAATGTGAAAACCTTGACTTTAACAGTAATTCACTTTGTTGTAAACCTGTATAAAGGGAACTTTAAACAGCAGTAATAACAGGAACAGGAAGTGGACGTACGCTGCTCACAGACGCTCCCGCTGAAGCGTTCTGGACAGGAACACTCAAACCAGAGAGTGTGTGGGATTGGCCTGCAGACGCCGCCGTTCTGACACGGGTTGACCCGACACGGGTCGCTGACGCCACGCCACACGTTAACGGAGACTGCAGAACATCAGGGAGGAAGGGCAGAGTGGAGGATGAACAACAGCTAACAGCTAACGGCTAACCCTCATCACACGCCCATGGGGGACCAACCGTTGGGCTGAGTTTGGTCCGGTCTGCAGAAGCCGTACCGTCGGTCACGATCAAAGTTATGTGTGAGGGAACACCTGCAACAGGAAACACGTCTGGTGTGAACAGGAAGTCAACAAGAAGAAGGAACCAACCAGATTTTTTTAATTTTTTTTTTAAATTTATATACTGGTTTGATCCCCGAAGGGAAATTAAGACAGCACACTCTAGCTACTGATTACAAACGCATGCATACATGTGAGTACAGGCCCCTGTATCACACACACACACACACACACACACACACACACACACACACAAGGGGGCCTGTAGGCATGCAGGGGAGGTAGAGTGGCAGGCAGCTCCTTCTTGGTGCGCCTCAAATGAGCAATTTTTTTGTAAAGGGGACGGCACCTTGCTCAAGGGTGCCTCGGCAGTGCTCCGGAGATGAGCTGACACCTCCCACTGTCAGCTCACCTCCGGGTATATTTTGGGGGGGGGCGGGAGCGGGAATCGAACCGCCGATCTTGAATCATAGGATGACCTGCTCTACCGCCCGCTTTACCACTGAGCCACTGCCGCCCCAAACTGAGCCACTGCCGCCCCCCACTGAGCCACTGCCGCCCAGACCTGATGACACACCCATCACCTGCTGTAATATCAGCATGTTGATGTAAACGTGTCATCATCAGCATACCAACACTCATTCAGAACACGCTAGCACGCAACACTAGTATGTAGCTCCAGTACAGCCCTGTTATTGTACGGATGTTAGCATGTAGCTCCAGACCCGTTTGACAATGAATGATGTTGAATCTGCTCATTTCATCCACCAATCGAAAGCATCGATGGCATTGATGTTTAATTTATTATAATTCCATCTTCAAAGCGGTGATGTGTTGTAACGTCAGTGTTGGTGTGTCCGTCCGTTCGTCCACCAAATGTCTCCACAACCATTCAGATAGAAAGATGAAACAAAAAGCACATGACTCAGGCAGCAGAGGGGATGAAGATGAGATGATGACCTTGACCTTAAGAAAACTAGGTCAAGGTCAAATTTGAACTTTTTTACATTTTTTTGCACATATCTCAGGAACCAGATAAGATAGAAAGACGAAAGAAAAGGCGTTATATTCAGGGAGGCAAGGGGATGAAAACTAGATCACAACCTTGACCTTGAAAGATAGATAGATAGATAGATAGATAGATAGATAGATAGATAGATAGATAGATAGATAGATAGATAGATAGATAGATAGATAGATAGATAGATAGATAGATAGATAGATAGATAGATAGATAGATAGATACTTTAGTAATCCCGGAGGAAATTATATTATGAATAAATACTGACAGAATAAATACTAGTCAAGGTCACATTTTCTCTTTTATACTCGCGACCCGTCCCTCCACCTCTCCTGTACTGATTATTAACTGTATGCCTACAGGCCCCTAGTGTGTCTTGTGTTTGTTCAGGGGCCTGTATACGATGTTTGTGTGTGCTCGGACTAACAAATATACAGTATACTGTATATGTATATATATATATGCATGTACAAAACTGGGGTGGAAAAGAAAATTTCCCCATTTGTGTGGATGAATAAAGTGGATTTAATCTTTTAATCTTAATCTTTAGGTACACATCTATGAAACCTGATGATATAATCACCAAACAAAAAGCAACATTTACAGGAAGCCAGAGAATCAAAAATGTGATGATGTCACAGGATGTTGCATCTCTGACTGCCTTGTTTTAATTTACTGTAATGATTACAGTAATTAATCATTTAGGGGCATCTCTAAATGATTAAAAAAAGGAACTCTGTCGTTCAGTCACTCCTTAAATCTAACTGTGGCATACTGTTGCCTAACTCTGCTTCCGCGGGACAGAACGACAGATCCAAGCTGTCCTGAGTGTGTTATAAGTTAACGCTATGACGACACTCTAGTGAACACAAATCATCACTGGGCCCACCAACGACTTGTCGACTGGGTCGGACAGTTATCTCATTAAAGACATTTATACATTTCCAGTTGCATAAATCCCTCATAACTGCAGTGGTAAATACGTGTTCCGACTCAGAATGATGACACAGTGCATCAGCATCTTCCTGCGAATCCCTCCGTCACCGCGTGACTCACCAGAACACACCAGATTGGAGGTCGTGGTTTGGAGGTCGTTCATGGGCTTGTTGGTTCAATAGTGACTTTAACAAAGCTGAGCATACCCTAATGCCCTAGATAGAACCCTAGATAGTACCCTAGTACTGCTGGATTGGCCTGTAATGCTGCACAGCTGTGCTGTTATTGGTTTGACAAAAAATGAGTCCAGCTTTGTTGAAACTTTACAAGCCTGCAGAGAAAACCGAGCTTCACTTCTTAAACTTGGAAAAGAAGGAACATGGCTGAGTTGGGTTAGGGTTAGGTCACCGGGGTTAGGGTTGGGTCACCGGGGTTAGGGACTTAGAGTTAGGGTTGGGTCACAGGGGACTCACCAGGGTGCTGAGGACAGGAAGGTGATGCACTGGTGATGAATCCTTCCACCCTGACGAAATGGGAATTTACATTCTTTGCCGGTCGTCGTGAGAACTGGCAGAAAAACACTTGGTTAGGGATTTCCACTGAGCGCAGGGGGTTCAAAACAATAAAAGTGAGATCACAATGTGTTTCAATAACTTGGTGCCCCCCCCCGCCCCCAAGCACACCGACTCCGTTAACTATTGACGGTGCAGATCGGCGGACAGCAATTCCAAACCGACATGACGCTGCAGCCGGTTACAGACTTGCGCCAAAGTCTTTATATTCATGTCCTAAACAAATGAGAGCCCCCCCCCCCATAAATCCAACAGCACTCAGGTGAGTCTTACCTTTTCGGCTGTCCTCGTATGGTTCTTTGGAGAGGTCTTTCTCATTGTCAGGGATTAAACTGCGCTGCAATCCAGGCGAAAAGTTGTTTTATTTTCTGTTTTGTGCCTTTTACGCACGAAAATGCCACCAGTGGAGACCCACGGAGATGCGTGGGGTGACAGAAACTCACCATCCGCGCTGTGACGACCCACGGGAAGAACAGCAGGAGAATGTTTGCCATCATGTGTCGGTCCAAACGGAGCCGGTGTCCAAACCTGGGAGGAGGATCAGCTGAACCGGTCCGCTCCGGGTCCTCAGTCCGTGGTGCTCAGAGGAAACGCGGGAGACCGTCCGTGTTGTCCCGTCCCACTCGGATCCGCGCCGCGATGAGTGAAGCAGTTGCGTCATGAGGCTCATCTCTCCCGGAGGTATCGGCGTCCCGGCGGGGGTCCCTTCACACCTTCTGTCTCCTTCAAAGTTGCCCACAGACCGAACTTTACGCAGGAGGGACGGAGGCCGCCGAGCCGACAGGTGGCGCTGCAAGAGTCCGTCCTTATGGCGATGTTAATAAAGAGGTTCATTATTCACATAATCAATTTATAAATACACACTTATTAGAACACACATGAGGATTGTCCTCACGTAAAAACATTATTAATTTAAGTTTTCAATAAATGTCATTCTTTTAGTCAAGCTAAGCTAGCCAGGCTGAATATCTGAGCGCTTAGCATTCCTCCAGATTTTCACGTTTACTTAATTTCGATGTAAAATTGAAACTGAGTATAAATGTCATTATTAAATTTTATTATTATAAATTTTATATTATTATTATAAAGGTGTGTGACCTGCTGAAACATTACAGGTGTGTTTTCACCTGACTAAAACATTTGGCAATTTTCTCATATAAGTATGACTGAGAAACAGTCTTTGTTGTTTGTAACGAAATGTTGACATGTTGGAAAGTCATTCTAGATTGTTGGAATAGAATTATACATGGCTCTAATAATTATATTTTTACAATATGTGCAATTTTGACAGGTATAATTTCCACTATTTTATAAATGTATTTCACATAACTAATATGCTACTGATGTTACCCAATGCAGTTTTAGGTGTCTGAAATCACTGCCTTGCAACTGCAATTCCAAGTTTACATAAAAAATGAAAATTTATAAAGTTTGAACCGAATATTGGATATTTTGAATTCCAATAGATATTTGTGATCTGAAATAACTCAGGAATTTCTACAATGAATATGTTTTTTTTTTTAACTTGTTGGTTTGATTAAAAATTTATTTTCAACTGAAAGCTTTGAATTGTCAAAACTAAATTATTGATTATTTTTTCCATGTTAGTATTAATGTTTTTGTAAATCAAAAATACAGATATTAAATGAATTTGACTTGAATTTGAACTCCTCTTTGCTGATCTGTGTAACAGAGACTTAACTCCATTAAGAACTTAAATGGCAGGACTTTTGAAATCAATACGAAAGTGAAGCCAGCGGACCGTTCTAGACCTCATGTTGTCAGATTCCAGCGGTGACACGCTCCCTCTCATTCCCTGTCTCATCATCTAACCTCTAATTTTCACCACCTGTAATGATCTCTCTCCAGATGCCAAACCTCCACAGCGGGACAGATACACAACCGAGGGCAGTTCCTCAACTAATACAACTTCAGTCAAATATTAACATTTCTGACGAACTTAACAAACACATTAGGTACTCAAATATGTCCAGTGGGAGAATATTGCTGTGACCGTCTTACATAAGATGTTCAGGTATGTCTTTGTGAGGCAGGTCAGAGGTCAGGAGCCGATCTCGAGTTCCCTGCTGTCAGGAATTCAAGAACCAAGACGTCTGGTTGGAGCCATCAATGCTTTTAATAATTCAAGAAGTGGACAACCTCAAAACCACAGAAGCAAAAGGTACAAACAATAAAGGTACCACCATGTATTATCTGTAAAACACAAGAAGAAGATGTAAACATGAAATAGTTAAATATTCAAGAAAACGGAATGGTCTGCGTTCTGATCCATAAATCACTTCTGTCTCTAAATTTTCTAAACGTTCTAATACAGCAGGTCCTTTGGTTTTTTTCCTTCCTGTGAGGTGGAATAAATGGTTTAATTTATAGTGTAGAATGTCATTTGATCAATTCAGGATTTCATTGTTTATTTTCCATTGGAAATTGTTTAAAAATTAATCAATTCTTTCAAAAATGTTCTTCTTTCAAGAGAAATTTATTTTAAGTTTTCTTGATTCATATTAAAGCATTTTCTCCTCAAACTAAGTCACGTGTGAAGGCCAGTTTAAATCAACTTACTATTATGGGCCTATTCTAAAATTCATTCATTCATTCATCTTCCAAACCGCTGTGGCCTATCCCATTCTAACATATCAAGTGTTTATGTATAAAGTGAATTAAACGCACCTTTGGGAGTATTTCTAATGCGTGTCTAATTAGAAACTGGTACCCAAAGGCTGTTGGTGGTTGTCCTCAATCTAACATGACTCATAACAGAATTCATTATTGAACTAAACCATTACAAAACATCACGGTCCCAAAGTTACGACCAGAACCAAAAGCCGACGAGAGATTTGCTGACGGATGAACGATATCGAAGCCTGGAGTCCAACATGCAGTCCATCGTCTCCATCGGTTCCCTTTGCCAAGGCGGCGCCTCAGGCTTTCAAAGTGCAGCAATGGGGGGGTCACGCCTCACACGACCGTGGCCTTGTAAATGTCCGTAGTGCAGTCGGTGCCCTCGGGGGGGTTATGGCCCCCGTGGGGCATCTGGGCATTTCTCATCTTGCTCTGGCACTGCCGCAGCTCGGCCACGTAGCCCTGGAAGCTCAGGCTGAGCTCCGAGTCCTCGCCCCGGGACGCCTCCTGCGGCGCCTCCTCCAGGTGCACCTCCTCCACGTTCATTGCCTCCTGGACCGTCGGCGCGCCGTCGGAGGCGGAGTTGGTGTTCGGGTCCGTTTCTTGCTCTGTGGATGACGGGAAAGAGAAGATTTCAGAGTAGCTTTAGGGAAGCTCCAGATGTTTGGAGCTTCATGAAGGTCGCTGTGAACGAGGCTGGGGGGCCGCGACACACGCTGATGTCACTCGTGAATGTAATTCTAATTCTAAACCCGTCGGCTTCACGTTGGACTGCTGTGTAATCTGGATACCGACTCATCAAAGGCCTCTAACACGAGTTTGTCCTCGTAAATAAATGACGTGTGAGGTGAACCCGGGGGGGCTTCCAGGTGGCTCGGGGTCGTTATGATGGCACTTAAACGCCACATCCGCTGTGAACCCCGTGGCCCCAGAGACTCTAAACACCAGAGTGACTCAAACGCAACACGGACCACCTCCACTCCATGTTCACATGTAAACACAGCCTGAGAGCTGCAACAGCTGCCCCCCACCCCACCCCCAACACAAAACTACATCAGACTTTAAATGTCACGATTTTAGGAAAGAGGTTTGAGGAGCAGGAATTAGTCTCATTTTGACATCAGTTTGAACAGGATGTAGACCGAGTATCACCGGTGAGTGATGTCATCATTGTGTGGCTCTCTGACGACACAGAATGATGACATCACTGGTGAGTGATAGTGAGTGATGTCATCATTCTGTGGGTTTCTGACGACACAGAATGTTTGAACGAGGCCTTCAGGACTTCTTCGAACACACACCTGACAGTATCTTCAGATGAACTGAAACATGTCTGAACTTTCTTTCCCTGGTTTCTTTGGAGGGAGGGGAAAGCAGAACAGTGGTAACACCTACACCTTCATTCACCTGTGAACGTTTCTCACACCTGTATTCAGCTTGCTATTGATGAAACTGACTCAGTGAATCATGTGGTCAGACAGACCAGCAGACAGACAGACCAGCAGACAGACAGACAGACCAGCAGACAGACAGACCAGCAGACAGACAGAGCAGCAGACAGACAGACAGACAGACAGACAGAGAGCAGACAGACGGACAGACAGACAGACGGACAGACAGACCAGCAGACGGACAGACAGAGCAGCAGACAGACAGACCAGCAGACGGACAGACAGAGCAGCAGACAGACAGACAGACAGACAGACTAGCAGACAGACAGACAGACAGACAGACAGACAGACAGACAGACAGACAGACAGACAGACAGACAGACAGACGGACGGACGGACGGACGGACGGACGGACGGACAGACAGACAGACTAGCAGACAGACAGACAGACAGACAGACAGACAGACAGACAGACAGACAGACAGACAGACAGACAGACAGACCAGCAGCGGCTCAGGTTCTCACTGAGACGAGAAACTGAATGTGAAGCCAACCCCCCTCTGGCTTCCAGATGGGGGGGTCAGGCTGGCCTGAGGTCAGCGCTGACATCCACACTAGGAGTACAGAGAGGCTGGTCTGAAGGCAAATGGGGCCAGGTGGTCCCTCAGGTGGAGGCCGGTCATTACAGCTCCTTCCTGTCAGGTAGACGTCTCATCCACTGCCAAGAGCCTTTCTATCGTCTCTGTGACGACGACCCAACCTCTCCTGAGACTGAAAACCCAACTCATCCAAAACTCAAAACCTAACCCTAACCTAACCCCAAACTCAAAACCTAACCCTAACCTAACCCTAACTCATCCAGAAAACCCACCCCTCTTCTACGGACTCCCGACATGAAGCCGACACAACTTCCTTTATCATATAAACTACAATGCCCTGACAGGCATCCAGTTGAAACGCATCACAATGGAGTTGCATTGTGTGATGTCGCCCCCTAGTGGCTGTTATTCCTATGAAACCATTCCTCCAGCTTTTAGGGGCACGTCTCACCTGATACGTATTGATGAGCAGAGATTTCGTGACTGAACTATTTATTGACATGCTCACGCTCCAAAGGTGTTATTGGGTTTCAGGGAAGGAGAAACGCTTTAAATGCATGAATCACCTTATTGATTACCTTATTGATCACCTGAATAGAGTACCTGATTAACACCTGGTGGAATTTGGAGAACCTCTGTTCACACAGTAGTTTATTATCTGTGGGAGTGATGCATCTTTTAAGTTTAGTGTCAATCATGTTGCTCCCCCCACTACAACACTTATTTCTTCCTTTGGAACAGCAGGGGGCATCTGTTTAAAAGTAATACACAAGCCTGGGGTGGGGGGGGCAGCAAACCATGCAGTTTGTCAGTGAAAGAGGAAGATTCTGCTGAAGTAGAACATCAGTGGGTTTCATGAAGCCTCTAGACTGGAGAAGACGGTCCACCTGCTCAGGAGGCAGGAAGCTCTGTGCCCATTGGAGGAGAGGGGCTGACAGTTCCTATCTGTAGCTCAGTCACCTGGTGGATAAGGTTACCATGGCGCCCAGTGTTGGGAGGAGTCAGCCAGATACACATAGCAAACAGCCTGAATCATCTCAGATCACCCCCCCAGCACAGAAACGCAGGTTAGCAGGAGGCACACGTCACCACACACAAAGAGTGACCCCCCCATCCAGAAACAAGCCAAGACAACCTCAAACAAGACGGCACCAAACGCCTTGCTGGAAACCAAACGGGCTGCAGCGACATGGAGAAACCAGAAGGGGGCGAAAAGCCAGGAGAGCAAGAGATTAGAGGAGGAAGAGGAGAGGAAGAAAAGGAGAGGAGGAAGAGGACAGGAGGAAGAGGAGGAAGAGGAGAAGAAGAAGAGAGGAGGAAGAGGAGGAAGAGGAGAAGAAGAAGAGAGGAGGAAGAGAGGAGGAAGAGGAGGAAGAGGAGAGGGAGGAAGAACGGGACAGGAAGAAGAGGAAGAGGAGGAGGAGGAGGAAGAGGAGAGGAAGAAGAGGAGAGAAGGAAGAGAGGAGGAAGAGGGGAGGAAGCCTTCAGACCAGTGCAAGGAAGGAAGCATGCAGAGGCGGTGGGGGGAGTTGGAATAGGGGTGGGGGGGCAGGGACGGAATGGGGATGGGAGGAGACATTCAGCTCAGACATAAAGAGACAAACGATTGATTTCCAACACTAACATTTATTAGATCGACTCAATCACAGTAAACAATCACTTTATTGATCTACAACAGATCTGCAGGGAGTGGACGACCGACATGAAGAAACGACAGACAATCCAACAACGTCACGCTTAGACGACCCCCCCCCCCGGACTAATTACTCTCACCTCAGTGCTGCAAGAGCTGGAAAAGTTTCATGTTTCAGTGAAGCCAGTGAGAAAAAAGGAAGCTTCTTGATTTCGTGGAACTGCTCTGAAGGTGCTGAGAGCAACACAGCATTTGATCGTAACGATCGATCAGCGTTAGATTGTAAGTATCGATCAGCGTTTGATCGTAACGATCAATAAACGTTTGATCTTAAGGATCAGCGTTAGATCGTACTGATCAATCAGCGTTAGATTGTAACGATCGATCAGCGTTTGATCGTAACTATCAGCGTTTGATCATAATGATCGATCAGCGTTTGCTGATGTCTCTGGTTTCCTGATCGTGTGTTGAAGCCAGAACACTGGACGTTCTCTGGTTCTGCATTATAACTCTGACTCACTGTAACTCTGCCTGTAACTCTGACTCACTGTAACTCTGACTGTAACTCTGGCTCAGTGTAACTGACTGTAACTCTGACTCACTGTAACTCTGGCTCAGTGTAACTCTGACTCACTGTAACCCTGCCTGTAACTCTGACTCACTGCCGTCGCTCTGAGTAAAGAACAAACTAAACTGAATAAATGTCCGGAACAAACGTTCCATGAGGCCACACCCAGAAACACGTGATATCTATAGGGACAGGCTTTGACAGCTTTAATAGAACCAATCAGTTCCTATGAGTGGAACCTGAGCGCTGGCGCCACCTTGTGGTTAAAGTGCATTAGTGGGTGTGTGGTGGAGGTGGTGAGAGCACATGCATACACGTGGGACACACTGGTGTCGTCACCCTGTACAAGTACCTGGACTGGCCCCTCCCTCCCTGCCTGCGTCCTGAGACTGGCAGCAGGGCGTCGGCGGTGTGAAGTTCACCTCGGGCAGGCTGCCCCCCCCGGAGGGCAGGGAGGATGGCGATGGGGGCAGCAGGGTGCTGTTGGGGCTGTTGATGTCACCTTCTGCCACCAGGGTCAAGTCGGTGGGGGTGTCCTCCTCCACGGTGCGGAGGCTCGGCCGGGGGTCTGGGGGCCGGGGGATGGGGGACAGGTGGGTGCCGAACATGGGGTGGCGGGGGGGCATCAGGCACCGCCGGGCCCCTGGGGGTCCGTTGGCGCTGGAGCTGAGGGACGAGTCCAGGCTCTCTGAGCGGGCGGTGAGGGCCCCCCGTGAGGGGAGGCCGTTCTCCCGGGGCTGTTTCAGCGAGGCGGGGGTGGAGCTGGCCAGGCTGGGCGGGGTCAGCCGCAGGAAGTCAGGAAGCACCAGGTCCTCCTTACTCAGGAGTCCGCGCTGGTCGTCCGCCCGGGCGCTCTGGGCTCGACTCAGGAGCTCGAAGAATTCTGCCAGACAGATCAGATCAGACCAGGGTTTAGGTTTAGGTCGGCCCCCCCGGAGAAAGGGGGTTAGTGGGGTCACCATGCAGCAGAGTGCCCCCTACAGCTGTCAAAAGAGCCGTTAGTCTTGAGGCCAAGCAAAGCCAGGAGACCCCCCAGAACAGAGGAGACGTTTACCTTCAGCCTCGTCTATATTAATCTGTTTCTGTTTTCTCATTTCCCCCTTCAGCGCCGCGTCGGCTCCGCCCGCTCTCACCGAGGCCTTTGGCGCCGCCCTCTCATCTCCCTGCAGACGCAACAACCACAATGCACTCTGTTAGGAGATGGAGGGATGGTGGGGGGGTCACATGCTGGAGGTCAGGAGGAGCTGCCGGCGCCCCCTGCTGAGTAGCGTCCACATTACCACGACCCGGTGCGTCGGCTGGGGTCGACTACTACTTGTTAGCATCAGTGCTAGCGATGCTAGCATCAGTGCTAGCTATGCTAGCTGACAGGGAGAAGCGTGAGGAGAGTCAGCACCAGGCGGCATTAGGTCAGACCCAAGGGCTGCTGGGAAACCGGCAGAAGCAGCGCGGAAAGAAAGCGACGCGGCAGCGCGGGACGCCGGCTGTACCCACCGTGGCAGAGAGACTCCGGGTTGGGGGGGGTCCCTTCAGGGAGGTAGACTTGGACCTGTCTGTTCGGTGAAACAGTTATATGTTGTTAGTGTGGCGTTACCATAGCAACACTGGGTTTTAGCTGACGTGTCGACGTCACCTTTACTGGAGGCCGGCTCCGCCCGCTCCAGCACCACCCGCAGGCCGTCCAGGCTGGAGATGGGGGCCCCCAGGTCCAGAGGCTCCGCCTCTCCGCTCTGCAAGGACACATGGGTGATCAGTATTGGGGGGGGGGGGGGGGGCACTGGATCGCACATTTACAACGCATGGAAACCCACAGCACCCAAACGAATGAGCTGGCAGGGGCTCGGGGGGGGTGCATATTTGAGGGGTGTCGTCATGCTTGATTACAGCCCTGGGGCTCCGGGAGGGGGGTGCTGAGTCAGAGGGCAAACCACTATGCAGAGATGGAAAAGGATGCGGTGACCCCCCGACTTGGCCCACCCTGTGTTGGGGGGGCATGAAGGGAGCCATCGGGACACTTACTACTCGCCCCATCCTGTGTTGGGGGGGCATGAAGGGAGCCATCGGGACACTTACTACTCGCCCCACCCTGTGTTGGGGGGGCATGAAGGGGGCCACCGGGGAACACTTACTACTTTGGCCACCAGCTCGCTGAGGTGGAGGCCGTACTTGGCCACCACGGGGCGCAGGACCTCGGTGACGGGTTTGGTGGGTTTGGCCTTCAGCCCCACGGAGCGGTTGATGGGCACCAGGTCCAGCCTGGGGGGGCAGAGCACCAGTGAGTGTGACACGAGGAGAACACGAGCAGATCATTGTGAGGCGGCGCCGACCTGAAGAGTGTTCGCTTCTCCAGCCTCAAGTCCCGCGAGCTGAGGGTCAGGCAGTCCTGGTCCAGGACCAGCGGCTGTGGGGGGGACAACAGGAGATCAGGAGGGTCCTCCTTTGGCTGAGCTCAGCATCGAATCTGATCCCACTGGTCCCACTCACCTTCTCTCCCCCCACCAGGAAGAGGTCCACGGCGGCGATGTTCACGTTGATGTCCTGACAGAGACCCTGGAGGACATCCCTGATGGAGGAGCCGGGCCGGAGCGTGATGGAGGAGCAGGACCCGTCCGGGAGCATCACACTGCACTGCCTGGGGGAGCGCTCCCACCCCCCCACCGAATGGCGATTGTCAGACTGCAGGAGGACGAGGAGGACAGGAAGGACGGATGA
Organism: Antennarius striatus; assembly: GCF_040054535.1. NCBI lineage: Eukaryota > Metazoa > Chordata > Actinopteri > Lophiiformes > Antennariidae > Antennarius > Antennarius striatus. Next base: position 66,593 of record NC_090798.1, on the reverse strand, counting down.
TTAAGTCTGCAGAGAATCAGCCGTAACCGTGGCTGCGTCTAAAAACAAACTGAGTGGGCCGACAAGTCAAAAGGAAAAAACACACTGGACTTTGTTGCCATGGTGATCCATCCAGAGGAATCTTACCTCCATCTTGCCAGCAGAGCAGGAAGTGGGCATCTCCAGACTGGTACCGGATGACAAAGAGCCCTGGGACTCCCTCCGGCCGTTACTGCCCCAGTACTCTGTGACATCAGCAAACAGCACCCAATAAGATAACAGATAATACAGATAAAAATAATAATAATTATTTTTAAAATTTTGTATACTGGTTCTGATCCCCGCAGGGAAATTAGTAGCACACTCTAGTTAGTTGAAAATCATACATATGTATATGTTTGTGTACAGGCCCTTATTATTATTATTATTATTATTATTATTATTATTATTATTATTATTATATAATAATGATAATATAATATTAATAATAAAAATAATAATAATATATAATAATAACAAAGAAAACAGATAAAAATAATTACCAACAAAAAAAAATTCTAATGTCATCTATAAAGAACTTCAAACAAAATGACAGCCAATCACAGCCTCTGAAAAGAGACGACATCACACCCGATATCTGCCACCTGTAAATAGACTAGTTCAGGCTGGGCTCCAGTTCAAGACTAGTTCAGACTAGGCTCTAGTTCAGGACTAGCTTTAGGACTAGTTCAGGACTAGTGTAGGACTAGTGTAGGACTAGTTCAGACTGGGCTCTAGTTCAGGACTAGCTCTAGGACTAGTGTAGGACTAGTTCAGACTGGGCTCTAGTTCAGGACTAGCTCTAGGACTAGTGTAGGACTAGTTCAGACTGGGCTCTAGTTCAGGACTAGCTCTAGGACTAGTGTAGGACTAGTTCAGACTGGGCTCTAGTTCAGGACTAGCTCTAGGACTAGTGTAGGACTAGTTCAGACTGGGCTCTAGTTCAGGACTAGCTCTAGGACTAGTGTAGGACTAGTTCAAAATGGGATCTAGTTCAGGACTAGTTCTAGACTAGTGTAGGACTCGTTCTATTGTAGAACTGAGCTCTAGTTCAGGACTAGCTCTAGAACTAGTTCAGGACTAGTTCAGGCTGGGCTCTAGTTCTGGGACTAGCTCAGGCTGGGCTCTAGTGTAGGACTAGTTCAGACTGGGCTCTAGTTCAGGACTAGTTCAGACTGGGCTCTAGTTCAGGACTAGTTCTAGGACTAGTGTAGGACTAGTTCAGACTGGGCTCTAGTCCTGGGACCAGTCAGAACCTTGAATCCTAGTGGGTAAACCCTCCCGGTGAATAAACCCTCCCAGTGAGTAAACCCTCCTGGTGGGTAAATCCTGGTGGGTAAACCCTCCTGGTGGGTAAACCCTCCTGGTGCGTAAACCCTCCTGGTGGGTAAACCCTCCTGGTGGGTAAACCCTCCTGGTGGGTAAACCCTGGTGGGTAAACCCTCCCGGTGGGTAAACCCTCCTGGTGGGTAAATCCTGGTGGGTAAACCCTCCCGGTGGGTAAACCCTCCTGGTGGGTAAACCCTGGTGGGTAAACCCTCCTGGTGGGTAAACCCTCCTGGTGGGTAAACCCTCCTGGTGGGTAAACCCTCCTGGTGGGTAAACCCTCCTGGTGGGTAAATCCTGGTGGGTAAACCCTCCCGGTGGGTAAACCCTCCTGGTGGGTAAACCCTGGTGGGTAAACCCTCCTGGTGGGTAAACCCTCCTGGTGGGTAAACCCTCCTGGTGGGTAAACCCTCCTGGTGGGTAAACCCTCTACCAGGTGGGCTCTTCCACTCAGAAACACTTTATTTCTCACCCAGGTTGACGTCTCCAATGTCTTTCTTCTTTGGACCCTTTCCGAAGCTCCTGTTCCGGGACCACGAGAAGAAGATGCCTCTCTTCTTGTCGGCGCTCTCGTCTCTGCCCTCGTCGTTCAGCGACCTCCCTGACCTCTGCTTCCTGGCCTCCTGCTGGATGGAGAACAGAGATATCGATGTTACCCACCACACTGTACTTCCATAAAAAGCCCCGGGGGCAGAAAGCAGCGGCGGCACCTTTTTTGGAGTGGAGAGTGTGGAGCGGTCAGAGCTGGCGCTGTGTTTGGAGGGGGCGGGGCTGCAGGGGATCTGGTATGGATCCGGCAGAGGTCGGCCGTCCACCTCGGCCCGCATGCACTCCTGGTAGAGGGACGACTTGAGGAACCGAGAGTAGCTGTCGAACTTCATCAGGTTGAAGATCTGTGGGCGAGGATGAGGAGCGCGCCAGCAAATAAACCAGCAACGGCGTTAGCATGTTAGCATCTAGCTTCAGCCTCTGTTATGACACATGCAACGGCGTTAACATGTTAGCATCTAGCTCCAGCCTCTGTTATGACACATGTCTTAACAGTTGACATTGTACCATGTGCAGATCTCTGCCTGCATGTCAATGCTGGTGTGTGTGTGCAGTGTGTGTGTGTGTGTGTGTGTGTGTGTGTGTGTGTGTGTGTGTGTGTGCAGTGTGTGTGTGCAGTGTGTGTGTGCAGTGTGTGTGTGTGTGTGTGTGTGTGTGTGTGTGGTGCGTGTGCGCAGTGTGTGTGTGCACAGTGTATGTTTGTATAGTGTGTGTGTGTGTATGTGCAGTGTGTGTGTGAAATGTGTGTGCAGTGTGTGTGTGCAGTGTGTGTGTGTGTGTGTGCAGTGTGTGTGTGTGCAGTGTGTGTGTGTACAGTGTGTGTGTATGCAGTGTGTGTGTGTGTGTACAGTGTGTGTGTGTTTGTGTAGTGTGTGTGTGTGTGCAGTGTGTGTGTGTGTGTGCAGTGTGTGTGTGTGTACAGTGTGTTTGTACAGTGTGTGTGTACAGTGTGTGTGTGTGTGTGTGTGTGTGCAGTGTGTGTGCAGTGTGTGTGTGTGTGTGCAGTGTGTGTATATAGTGTGTGTGTGTGTGTGTGTGTGTGTGCAGTGTGTGTATATAGTGTGTGTGTCTGTGTGCAGTGTGTGTGTGTGCAGTTTGTGTGTGTGTGTGCAGTTTGTGTGTGTGTGTGCAGTGTGTGTACAGTATGCGTCGCTGCTCCGTGGGTGTGTGCCAGTGTGTGTTTATCTCTGTGGTAAAGGCTCAGAGCCTCTCATAAACAAACCCAGATGGATGCTAAGAAAAACTCAATATGCTGAAAGTCACTGAAAGCCCCCCCCCCACACATAGAAGCCCCAGATATTATCAGCGTCTCAAAATATATCTCCATGCTCGCCGTTGAAATGATGCGTTTTGAGCAGAATGCGTGACAGCGTCAAACCTAAACTGTTAGCGCCACCTACAGACTACAGACCTATTCAGCATCAGTGTCCCCATATTTCTGTGGGGCATCGGAGTCTCGCATTAATGTGTCTTTTTACCCAATCAAATGAACTATGAGCCAAAGGAAAGTCCTGCTTGGTAGAAAAATTGAATATGGAGCAAACGGGTGGGACCTCGTCAACAGTACCGGCATCATCCAATCAGAAGTAGACACACGAAGACACTATAGTGAGGCGTTTTAAACGGAGCACTACAAAAATTATACCTGCCAGATACCTGCAGTACCTGTACCGACCAGCAGGGGCGCCCTTCACATACCTGCAGCTGCTGCGTCTTGAACATGTCGGGGCGGGGCGAGGTCAGGACGTCGTCGGCCAGCTGGGCCTGGCTGTCGATGTTCACCGGCATGGTGGCCTTACTGGACAGGAAGCTGCTGTAGATCTCCCCGGCTCTCTGGGACAGCTGGAGGTACGAATCAAACCAACCCTTATAGAAGAACAACTAGCAGCGGCTGAATCCCTGCTGTGTGATTCTATCCCCTGGGTAATTAATTACCCTCTGGGGTAATTATTCCCTCAGGGATCACAGGAGATGCCCCCACTGCCCACCTGCTTCTTATCGTTAGCAGGGACGAGGCTGAAGTTCTCACAGGCCTGCCAGAACAGGATGTTCTCCTCACTGAACTCCTTCTTGAGGAACTCCTGTGGAGACAAACAGGAAGTTTCTCTGAGTCCAACCCCGGGGCTTCTGGGTAGACAGGAAGTAACTTGGTGTGATGTCAGCAGGATAGTGTTGGTGTGGGCGGAGCGGTATGGGCGGAGCGGTATGGGCGGAGCGGTGTGGGCGGAGCGATGTGGGCGGAGCGATGTGGGCGGAGCGGTGCTCTAGGGGGGTGATGGACAGTGGAGGAACCGGTCCCGGTCCAAACAGAACCTCTGGGGTCTCACCGAGAAGTAGCGTACCCCCACCGGATCCTGGAGGAGCCGCTCGAAGCAGGCGGCCCAGCTGGCCACCCGCTGCTCCTGGGGCCCCCGGTGGCCACCGGCTCCTGGGAGGCTGCCATTGCTGTTCAGGCTGCTCTGACTGCAGCAGCCCTGCAGCTGGACGCCGCTGGATTCTACAGGGGGCGGAGCAAAGGTCGCCATGGAGACTCATCCCAGCAGAGGAGTAATTGATGGATTGATTGATTGGCTGGTACTCACCACCATCTGAGGAAGCAGCAGACTGGAAGAGAACAGAGACAGACGTGAGTGGGGGGCTGAACTCGTGACCTCCTGCAGGAACACTGACACAGGACAGGGCTCCCCCCCCACCGGTGAGGTGTGTGTGTCCGGCTGGGGGGGGGGGGGGGGGGGGGCTGGATCCAGAGTCCTCACAGAAGGCCATTAATCTGTTGGTGGTGGACCCTCGAGTTCATGCCACCCCCAGCTGTTCAAACCTTTACACCGGGACACCCCCCCCCACACTGCTCCTGTTTCTGGTGCTAAAGAGGACGGACCTCCACATCATTAGTTTGACTCAGCAGCACTGAATCATTCCCCGTGACTCGTTCCACTTCTAGAGGCATATCCATCAATGCTAACGCTAATGCTAACGCTAACGCTAACGAAAACACAGTGGAGCTGATGTGAATCCTGCCTTTGTTCTGCTCAGGAGGAGATTTTAAAGCCGTCGTCTCAAATATAGACTCAAACGCAGGGGAGGAGATGAGAGGAGCAACTCCAGGTCCAAGAACATTAAAAACGCTGCGTTGGAGGATTCATCTGAAAAAAGGAGACTATTTCCAGAAGAGTGATTTTTGAGCTGTGAATATTCAAGGCTGATAATACATCCAATCGAGCCTCTTCTTGCCAGGTTTGATGAGAACAGAACACACAGTTTCTGATTTGGAGAGCAGCAATATCACAGAATAATGACACAAACACAAGAGATGAGCTCCAAGTTCTGAAAGAGTCCAGTCAGGAAAGGTTCTGCTTCCTGTCCAGGTTTGAATCAACCGTGAGCTCCTATTGGATGAACTGCTTTCACCTCAGTCAACGAACCTGGCCACACCAAGAACTAGATCACTCCTCTCGTTAGAACCGGATCACTCCTCTCGTTAGAACCGGATCACTCCTTCTATCGTTGGAACCGGATCACTCCTTCTATCGTTAGAACCGGATCACTCCTTCTATCGTTAGAACCGGATCACTCCTTCTATCGTTAGAACCGGATCACTCCTTCTATCGTTAGAACCGGATCACTCCTTCTATCGTTAGAACCGGATCACTCCTTCTATCGTTAGAACCGGATCACTCCTTCTATCGTTAGAACCGGATCACTCCTTCTATCGTTAGAACCGGACCGGTGTTAATCATGGGTGGGGAGGGATCAGCAGTGAGAGGACACCCCCATCTGTCGTTGGGGTCTAAAAGCAGCTCACCCTCAAACCTTCAATACAGACGTCACACAACATGTAGACAGAATCACACAACATGTAGACAGAATCACACAACATGTAGACAGAATCACACAACATGTAGACAGAATCACACAACATGTAGACAGAATCACACATGTAGACAGAATCACACATGTAGACAGAATCACACAACATGTAGACAGAATCACACAACATGTAGACAGAATCACACAACATGTAGACAGAATCACACAACATGTAGACAGAATCACACAACATGTAGACAGAATCACACAACATGTAGACAGAATCACACAACATGTAGACAGAATCACACAACATGTAGACAGAATCACACATGTAGACAGAATCACACAACATGTAGACAGAATCACACAACATGTAGACAGAATCACACAACATGTAGACAGAATCACACAACATGTAGACAGAATCACACAACATGTAGACAGAATCACACAACATGTAGACAGAATCACACAACATGTAGACAGAATCATACATGTAGACAGAATCATACATGTAGACAGAATCATACATGTAGACAGAATCATACATGTAGACAGAATCATACATGTAGACAGAATCATACAAGGTTCCTGTGTATTTTAAGCTGGGAAACACCCTCCGACAAAGACTGGTCCACCCAAAAGACCCCCCACCACACAGTCAGAAGACCAATCTGGTGTATGCAGTTAAATGCAGCGAGGAATGCTCAGATGTCTACATGCCCCCCCCCCCCCCCAAGGAAGAGAGACACTCACTTCAGGACACTGATGTTCAGATCCTGGACAGGGAAGATAAATGGTTTGAGGGAGGAGTGAAAGAGGCCATCCACGTCAAAGTGGAGAAGCCATCTCTGAACGGGGGGGGGGTCTGTAACATCACCTTTCTCCCATTTACAATCAGGTCCTTTCAAAACTCCTAAAAAGATTATCTCCGTGGATTGACCCAGGTGATGGGTCTCATGCTAATGACCCTGATTAGCATACAAAGGTGTAACTCACATCTCAGCGACCCCCTTTGACACCCCCACCAACAATCGTTGAGGAGCCAGACGGGTGTCAACGACGGTCGTTGGAATGTGAATAGCACTGACCACACCCCACAGGGTAAATAAGATGACCACACCCCACAGGGTTAATAATCTGACCCCACCCCACAGGGTTAATAATCTGACCCCACCCCACAGGGTTAATAATCTGACCCCACCCCACAGGGTTAATAAACTGGGACATGATCAGCTCCCCTTTGAACTGAAGAAGTCTCTTGGATGAGAGACGAAACGTCTTCAAGAACTTTCTTAACGTCCAGTGGATCGACTCAACAGCTCTTGGAGAACCATGACCTGGACGACTGAGAACCTACACAGACAACCGTATCAGCTTATAATGCATGCAATTTCATTTATGCATTTATCTTGATATTAAGAAACATTTTGTTTCTGAAGGACATTTACTCTTTTTCCATTTGCCTGTTAAAAAGGTTTCCCCTTTAAGTTACTGCCAGAGCCATAAGAAAATATTGCTCTATTTACTTAATCATTGTGTTAATATACACTGTATCAGCTCTTTGTTCAGTCGGCTATGTTCATTTCAATATGTTTTAATAAACATTGAACCAGTCCGGCCCTCGGCTTGTAATAAATTTGCTTTTTTGGCCCTCCGTGTATTTGACTTTGACACACTCAGGTTTAGTTGACTGTTTCAAACAGAATTGTCCAAAACAGAAAAAAATATTTAATTTCCAATGATATAAAACAGTTAAAAGCAGCAGATAATTACCACTCATTCGCTAATGTCACAATGCAAAGCACGACATCACACAAAGGTGTGTGTGATGTCATCACATTATTGTTTCTTTACACATCACAAGCCATTGGGCTGAAGTGATAACCCCCACACACAATCAGCTCTGGTTCTTCCTGTTGACACCCCCCTGGTGATGAGGTGGTTCACGGTGGGTGGCCCTGCAGGACAGGGAGGCCCTCAACTGAAGATTCCCAGTAGGATCCCCACTGGAGCCTACGGAGAGAGAGCCCCCCCTCTGAGGAATGACCTGAACGCCATTCAGTCTGGCTATGGCTGGAGTTAGGGGTTAGGGGTTAGAGTTAGGGCTAGAGTTAGGGGTTAGGGCTAGAGTTAGGGGTTAGGGCTAGAGTTAGGGGTTAGGGCTAGAGTTAGGGGTTAGGGCTAGAGTTAGGGGTTAGGGCTAGAGTTAGGGGTTAGGGCTAGAGTTAGGGGTTAGGGCTAGAGTTAGGGGTTAGGGTTAAGGTTAGGGGTTAGAGTTAGGAGTTAGGGCTAGAGTTAGGGGTTAGAGTTAGAGTTAGGGGTTAGGGCTAGAGTTAGGGGTTAGGACTAGAGTTAGGGGTTAGGGCTAGAGTTAGGGATTAGGGCTAGAGTTAGGGGTTAGGGTTAAGGTTAGGGGTTAGAGTTAGGAGTTAGGGCTAGAGTTAGGGGTTAGGGCTAGAGTTAGGGGTTGGGGCTACAGTTAGGGGTTAGAGTTAGGGGTTAGGGCTAGAGTTAGGGGTTAGGGTTAAGGTTAGGGGTTAGAGTTAGGAGTTAGGGCTAGAGTTAGGGGTTAGGGCTAGAGTTAGGGGTTAGGGCTAGAGTTAGTGGTTAGGGCTACAGTTAGGGGTAAGGGTTAAGGTTAGGGGTTAGGGCTAGAGTTAGGAGTTAGGGCTAGAGTTAGGGGTTAGGGCTACATTTAGGAGTTAGGGCTAGAGTTAGGGGTTAGGACTAGAGTTAGGGGTTAGGGCTAGAGTTAGGGGTTAGGACTAGAGTTAGGGGTTAGGGCTAGAGTTAGGGGTTAGGGCTAGAGTTAGGGGTTAGGGTTTGCTGAAGGTACCACCAGCTGATGGAGCGTCGTTGAGTGCAGCAGAAGGATTTACCATCAGAGCTCCCATCTCATCAGAATTAAAGCGCTTTAATGAAGAACCGCATCCACTCACATGCTAATGCTCATGTACGCCTCTCATGTGTTTTAAAGTGACTTCTCTCCGCTTCGGGGCTTGTTACAGCACGTCACCTTAAAGTCCTAGTTGAGACGGACCCTGTTCAACACGGTGAGGAAGAAAAACCTTTTCTAAAAAACTTCCACCCAAGTCAATGCCAATTCTAGCACCCTGAAAACAAACAACCACAAGTCTGCCGCTTTTAAACAGCTGTTCTTAACCCGAGGAAGATGAGCAACAGGCAGCAGATTAATGAGAAAAACAGCTGAGTGAACAAAAGAGGTCCAGCGCCTCACAGGACGACACTCGCTCAGCACATCACAGTTACTCACAGCGTTGAAGTTCCAGGTCCTCTTGAACGAAAGTCTCTTCTTGAGACTCATTGTTCCCCAGTTTGCTCAACCAGCAGCATTCGGACAGAGTGTGTGTGTGTTTGTGTGTGTGCATGTATGTGTGTGTGTGTGTGTGTGTGTGTGTGTGTTTGTGCATACCTGAATATTCCCCACCCAAAACTCTGCAAAGCGTGTCTGAACAAGTCAGAGAGAGGGAAAGCAAGGGAGGGAGGGAGAAAGAGAGAGAGAGAAGGAGAGAGAGGGAGAAAGAGAAGGAGAGAGAGGGAGAGAGACAGGGAGAGAGAGAGAGAGACAGAGACAGAGAGACAGAGAGAGAGAGAGAGAGAGAGAGAGAGAGAGAGAGAGAGAGAGAGAGAGAGAGAGAGAGGAGAGAGAGGGAGGAGGAAACTTGGTACAGAAAGAGGAGTAGGAGAGAAGGTTGTGGGAAGGAGGAAGGAAAGATTTCCTTGGTCGGCAGCTGTTGCCATGGAAACCCGACTGACAATACACACAGTCTCTGCCTCAGTTGCATGAAGGATTCGTATAGATTGAGTCCCCCCCCCTATATCTTTTGCATAAAAACAAAACCAAACACAACCCTGGCCATGCTGCCCCCTCCACCCCTCTTTTCCAGTCGGGGTACTTTCTCTGGCCTTGAAGGAGGGAATAAACTCAGCCAGTTTAAATGGAACCAGATGAATTGGGTTTAATCAAAGTTACAGTTTGCTAACCACGACGTGAACTCATTATCGGCTCCGTTCTTCTGCTGATAATTCAGCTCCAACATCAGGAACACACACCAGTTTTCATTCTGGCCTCGCTCCTGATCTCCCCTCCACTCGCAAATCTCTAAATTCACTGACCAACTATTTTTGTGAAATCATGGGCGGCTCTTTCTGAGGTTTTCTTGTGGCAAACAAGCGAGCATTCTTTGGCTTCAATTTTTCCATGAATAATGGATGAGAAAGGAGTTTATTAACAGCCTGGTTTTAGTGGTCTTTCTGTGCGTTTCATTAAATTTCAACACGGTTTCACTTTGGAAATGGGAGGGTTGTCATCTCGGCGCTGACGGACCTGAAGGGCAGATGGACATCTGCATCGTTTTTTGGACGCGTCTGATGTAAAGGAGAGAGCGAGGCCAAATGGAAGGGAAGGACAGGAAGTAGACTTTAAACACACAAGACTGTACAGAGTGACCCGCCGGCCTATCACTGCATCCTGATGACTTATGAAGCGAGTGGATGCATTCGATTGGCCAACAGAACACCATTGTCAGTTTGATACTCATCATCGTTTCCTGTGGTAACCAACAGAACATTCAGCGCCATGCTAACGGCTAATTAGAGAACATTCAGCACCAAGCTAACGGCTAATTACAGAACATTCAGCGCCATGCTAACAGCTAATTACAGCGTTGACTGAAATACACAAAAGATGAAACCAGCCAGGCAGTAATTAGGAGCCAATCGTGCACAAAAGTCGAGGGACAAAGAACATTCTTCTCTGCCTTTTAGGTCTACTTTTACTATTTGACTCCCCCCAGGGCAGCGTTCATGGCCGACAGGTGAGCACACCTATGAAGACACACCGATAGTAAACATGTTGGAACGTCTTGAACAAAAACGCCTCAAGGAAAAAGCGTTTTTCCACCTCTTGATTTGAGCGTTGCACTCTGGAGATGACATCATCAAGGTTTTACCCAATTCATCTGTGGAACATCTCCACGCTTTGCAGAGACGAGAAGCACCACTCGACTTCAGACTGATCGCATCTCCAGTTCTTCAGCAGGCAGTCTCGACTGAAAATAATCTGGGCCTGCTATCTGAGGCTGCAAACCACCGCCTGAAAATAACATCCAGAGAGAGGCGATGCAGGCTACTTCCTTTTGAGGGAGAAGGCGAGGGTGTGGTGGTGATAAGATGTAGGAGACATTTATTTCCCAACCAAAGCAGAGAGAGTAAGGGGGGGCAGCCTGGGTTAGATAATTATTAAACCCCTCTGACAAAGTCGCTGGTGCCGAGCGGCGCGATCCCGTGTTTTTCATGCTACATCTGCCAGACACTCAGTCACATTAGCAGGAAATTCCAAGGTCAGCATACATTCACGCCACGACAGACTTATGTAAGACAAACATATGCATTATGTCTACAATCAAAAGCTGTGAATGGTCTAAATATGTGGCTTGTCATGCTCTGTCGACAAATCACAAGAGTCAGTAATGGTGTCAGTGGAGTCGGCTGGTGGTCTCTATTGTTGATGAAGAGAAGGCATCCCATTCAGACTATTCCTCCATACAGGACATTTATGAACAAATGGGCAAAAAGCTGAAACATTCAATGCCGTGGCTCAGTGGTAGAGCGGGTCGTCCAATGATTCAAGATCGGCGGTTCGATTCCCGCTCCCGCCGAGTCATTTGTCGTTGTGTCCTTGGGCAAGACACTTTACCCTCCTTACCTCCAGTGGGGCATTGCTGGTGTGCGAATGTGAGTGATTGTTCCGGTGGTGGTCGGAGGGGCTGTAGGTGCAGATTGGCAGTCACGCCTCCGTCAGTCTGCCCCAGGGCAGCTGTGGCTACGCACCTAGTTTACCACCACCAAGTATGATCGAGGTGTGAATGAATAATGGATCCAATGTAAGTGACTTTGAGTGTTCAGACAAGAAAGCGCTATATAAACCGAATCCATTATTATTACTATTATTATTATTATCTGTTCCGAGAGCTCGTAATCTCATAGACAAGCAACAGCATTTAGTCGTTTAGGGGCAAAGCTTCAAAATTTAAAAGCATGTAAATGAGGATTTATTGTTGTAAATCCACTGTTCAAATGTGCAGCAGGGGATGAGAATCAACATTAAAGAAAGTCGTCTATAATCACTGATGCCCTGAAATAAACCGGACATGTCAAAGTAATAGGAGCCATTCCCTGTTAGGGACGGACATATTGGCCTTTTTTTTATGACTTGTACTTATGGATGGAAGAACAAGGGTAATCCTGCTTTCCCTCTGTAGTGGAGGTCTATAAAATAAAGCTATTTCCATTCATTTGTGCTTAAAGTCTTCAGCAACAAAGAGACGCCTCTTGAGGACTTTTGTTTGTGTTTCAATCGCAGATCTTGGTCCTCAAACAGAGACGTTACATCACAGGAAGGGTTCGGGTTCAGGTTCGGGGTTAGGGCTGGGGTTCGGTTAGGGTTAGCATTAGGATTAGAGCTAAGGTTCTGGTTAAGGCTAAAGTTTGGGTGAGGGGTTTGGGTTCGGGTTAGGGCTAGGAATCAGGGTTTGGGCTAGGGTTTGGTTAGGGTTAGCGTTCGGGGTTAGGGTTTGGGTTAGGGGTTTGGGTTCGGCTAGGGTTAGCTTTAGGGTTTGGGTTAGGGTTCGGGTCTGGCTTAGCTGACTGTTACGTCAGCCCTGGACCCTAATAGTACATCCACACTTGCTGAGGTGCTTTTTGATGCTCTCCATTAACAAATGCTCCGCCTTCAGATGACTGAGTGGCATGAAAACGGGCCATTGTCACACCATCAGCAGGAATCTATGGCCTGTTACCGACAGATGGGCACTGCGCTGCTCCTTTCTGGAGTAAATGGCCTGACTCTGATAGGTTGTGTGCTGCCTGAGCGCTACACTTGTTGATAGCGTAACTGACAGGCGGTACCAGCATTCCTCTAACATGTTTACCTTTTTCTTCCCCTCGTAAAAACACCGTAAACTGTGATGGTAATGTTGACTTTGTCTGAACTTGGAACAGCTCTTGGCATTGGATGTGCTATCTTCAAGGCGAAGGCTAAAAGTGCAACAATAAGACACAAACTCTCTTTGTTTGGTTGAAGTCTCACATTGGAATCCTGGCCGCCACATGCTGGAGATGAAAACGACTAAGAAATAAAATGTTTGATTTACAAGACGCAGCTGGACGCCACAAAAATAGAAGAACTTCAGAGAGGGAAACTAGAGCCAGTGGCCACAACCCCTCCCACCGCCATTTATTATCATAGAGAGAGACGTTGACACGAGCCTGCAGGGCTGGAGGTGGGTCAACCACATGAGACGCCGCCACGCCCGTCCTGCCCCGTCTCCTCCATTAAAAACATCAGAAACGGACTTTCCAACCTGAAACCTGACACCTACAATTAACCCTGCTTTGTAATTGACTAAGTTATAGGAGAGCTTAGCGTCCTCCAGTAAATCTGCCGCATGAATTCAATCCTGCTCCTCGCCATTGGCTTCCCATTCAGTTTGGGATTGATTTTGAGATTAGATTCAATCAATCAATTGATGAAGTTTTATTTACACAGCGCTTAATCATAGCAACAGACATTTCAAAGCGCTTTGACAGACAGAAAAACCCAACTGAACCCTCCAGAGCCTAAGAAACAGTGGTGGGGAAAAACTCCTTCATTGAGGAAGAAACTCCGGGCAGGACCCAGACTTTTTTGGGCGGCCATCCGCCTTGACTGGTTGGGTGGAAAAGAAATAAATGAAGATAAGGACAGGTTCAGAGAGAGAGACAGAGAGAGAGTGTCAGATAGTCCAGATAGAGTCAGTGTCTTTATGGTTATAGTTGGAACATTTGATGCAGGCGCTGAATTGGGGACGAGAAAGTCAGGCTGTGTTCACCGACTCCTGGGTTGTTGTCTTCATACATGTTCACCATCATGTAGGAGGAAGAAAGCCAGCAGGACCCCAGCAGATGGATAGTTGAGGGGTGATACTCGTGATTGATTGAAGACTATAAAGCGTGCTGGGGTCTAATCTCCAATTATATAAAAGAAATGAGACTTTTTGCAGCATGTAATCCTCAGGTGGGGCTCCCATCGTTTCATCGTCATGGCTTGAATCCGAAGCACATTTTTATCAACTTAGTCCTCAATGGGATCACCTTTTGTTTTTGTTGTATAGCTATTATTCTATTCTTTTTATTTGTAATCATTTATTTCTAGCTAGAGATTTTCATTTTGTGCCATGTTTAAAATTGATCTCCTCTTAATCTGGATTTAATTTTGTTTGGCTTCCACTTCCTGTTTCTTTTGCCGTAATATGCTGTGTCTGTAAATAATGATAGTGATAAGACTGAAGATCGTCCTCTGGGACCTGCATCACTGTTTAGCAGGTTCCACTGATGTCAAATCCTTGGAACTTGAGCTGTGAAAGAAGGGAAGGCTGAGTTGAGGGGGAGGGGGGCAGGTTTTGGTTTAAATTTGTTCCTCTGGGCTAAACGCTATAGGATGACATTTTTTCTGAGAGGTTGTCAAGCAAACAAGTTGATAACTGGCAGAACCTACAGAACCCAAAACCACACGGTTTGAACTCCGGGGCACCCGGTTAGAAATACCTGTGCTTTACTCAAGCTAAACAAAGATGTCACGGAATAATCAGGTTGTGCAAACAGGTGTAGCCTACGTCTTTATGCTGACCACATGATAAGATGGAGAAACAGTTCACAAGGGAAACTTTGTGTTTAGACTGCCAGGAGTGGAGAGCCAACCCAGAGACTAAATGCCTGTTTATGACTTCCCTTCTGCCAAGCAGGCGAGACCTTGGCCTGGTTCTGCAGCATCTTGCGCCATCGCAAGGTCAGAAAGATACCAACTGTATTTGTTTCTGATTCCTCTTCAGCTGAAACTAGACGAGGCTAGCTCGATGTCTCTGAGAGGTAAGGCCAACGTAAAGCGTGTCCCGCAGTGTTCCAGACGTGTCTGAACTGATACTGTGGAGGTGATTAAACACTTTGGCAGCTCTTAACCTGTCCCGCATTGAGCAACCCTCACGCTCCTGGCAGTGGATTCCCTTTCAGTCGACAAGAGAAATTCAATAACAGTACGATTGCAGACGGTAAACAGTGTATCTGGAACGGATTGTCCCCAGAGGTCACGCATCACATCCGCAGATGTCCCGCGTCAGACCAGAGCTCAGTGCTGGAAGACCAAGAGCTGTGTGGTTAACTATAGAACATGTGCCATTTGATGATGTCATGGCGTGAAGCTACGGCCAGGCGGTGGCTTTCCTTCCATGGTTACAGTTTGGTCAAACAGCAAACTCAGCAACCACAGCTCCATCTGGTCATCTGGTTACTGACTGTTGGGTGTTCATGCTTGGAGCAGATGGACGGCTGAAAAAACTTCCTCCTCCAGTTGTTAGAGGGAGAGGACTATGTCATGGCAAAGAAACATCTTGTGGGAGAACGAAGAAAGTAGAGGCATCATAGCAGAGCCATTTAGAAAATGTCATCCTTTTCAGACTTGGCATCCCATAATACTAGCCTAAGGACACATTTCATGAACGCAACTGTCCACCCACATCGGCCATGTGATGTCAGTGAGATAAAAGTGTGTTGCGTTGTCCTCCTCCTGCTGCTAATCCCAGAGAACACACTCTTCCTGTTGGTCAAAATATCTGCATCAGAATAGAGCAGAATTATCATCTAATTCAACGGCTATAAACATGCTACTAACAGTAATCAGAAGCTATCAGGACATAACTTGCTGTCTGGATATGTTTCATGGGCAATGAAGCCTTAAAATTAAGACGTGTTTCACAAAAGCTTGTGAGCAAGAGAGGCAAAGGTCTGAAGAACTGATGCAGAACATGTCTGCACAAAGCAGCACCAGAGGCATCATCAAGTTGAGACTGAATCAACCACATAGCTACTGAACACTCCTGAGGGTTTAATTACACCTGACAACCTGCATCTCACTCACCCAATCTGGCTTCAGTCTGCGCCACCAACTCTTGGTGATCAGGCACAGCTCCGCTAATCCTAACCCTAACCCTAAGCCTAACCCTAACCCTAACCCCCTAAAACTTACCCCCTAACCTTAGGCCTAACCCCCTACCGTAACCCCCTACCCTAGCCCTAACCCCTACCCTAACCCCTACCCTAACCCCCTACCCTAACCCCTTCCCCCCTACCCTAACCCCTTCCCCCCTACCCTAACCCTCTACCCTGACCCTAACCCCTACCGTAACCCCTTCCCCTACCCTTACCCCTTACCCCCTACCCTAACCCCCTACCCTAACCCCTTCCTCCCTACCCTAACCCCCTACCTTAACCCTAACCCTCTGCCCTAACCCCCCACCCTAACCCCTACCGTAACCCCTCCCCTAACCATAACCCCCTACTAGAACCCCCTACCCTAACCCTAAACGCTACCCTAACCCCTTCCCCCTATCCTAACCCCCTACCTTAACCCCATACCCTAACCCCTACCCCTAATCCCTATCCCTAACCCTACCCCTAACCCCCTTCCCAAACCCTATCCCCCTTCCCTAACCCTAACCCCTACCCTAACTCCCTACCCTAACCCCCTACCCTAACCCCCTACCCTAGCCCCCACCCCCCTTCCCTAACCTTAACCCCCTTCCCTAACCCCCTACCCTACCCCTAACCCTCTTCCCTAAGCCTAACCCCCTACCATAATCCTAACCCCAACCCCCTACCCTAACCCCTACCCCTACCCCTCTTCCCTAAGCCTAACCCCCTACCGTAATCCAAACCCCCTACCCTAACCCCCTTCCCTAACCTTAACCCCCTTCCCTAACCCCCTACCCTAACCCTGACCCCTCTGTGCAGCTCAGATAATCTCAGCTCTCCTCAACAAAAGCTTTTTAAGGTGAGGTCTAATTTGGAGCCCCCCTGATGGAGACCCTGCACCAGTCCAGCTGCACACAGCAGCTGAGAGCGTCATCTGGGTACCAGAGTTCAGTTTGGCACCAGTTAGAACATTCCGGTGAGACCACACCGACTAACCGCTGCACATCGCTCAGAGGACACAACAGCAGCCAAACAGACCAAACAGGAGAACCGCTGGAGACAGTGTGAGAGATGAACACAGCATCACAAAAACAGAGGAGTGTGGACGGACAAAGCGACAAAAGGCCCCTGGAGATCCAGGCCAGACTTACGGAGTTGAGAGTTAAAGTTTGCTCCATGTATGGCGCTGTGAGTGTGTGTGGCTGGTGTTCAGCGCTCCTCCACACGCCCGGTGTGTGTAGACGAGTCCATCCGCTGGAGACGCGCCGCCGGACGCTGTTTGCAGGGCAGGACTGAGATCTCAACAGGGGGAGGAACGCATCCAGGAGAGCCACAAACCCCCCAGCTACGAGTTCAGAAAGCCCCCTCTACCTTCGCTACCGGTTCTCTGCTCTCCGTCTCTTTCTCTCTCTCGCTCTGTGCTGTAAGAATCCTCCCCCCCTCCCTCTCAGCTCACCCCTCCCAGTCTGTGTCTTCATGCCTTTGCTTGGTTTCTGCTACACCCACAGGATGGATCATTACCCACAGGCGTGCAAACAGGAGTCACTAATGTCTCCACACCTAAGAGGGAGGGGGGACGAAGTGGCGTAACCAGCACCGATGGCCCCCAAACACAGATGTTTCCACCAACACCTCAGAAGTCAGTGTGAATGCACCCCCCCCCCCCATGGTATTCAGGCTGCAAACAAGAACACCGTCATCTGATCAATGTGCAAAGCTGGAGTGGGTGGGGGCATCTTGCTGGGGGTGAGTGTGTGGGGGCATCTCGCTGGGGGTGAGTGTGTGTGGGAGGGCAGGGATCTGACTGAGACCAGTGCTACACTGGAAGGCGCTACACTGGAGAGTGTCACACTGGATGGGGTTACATTGAAATGCTTTACACAGGAGGGTGTTACACTGGAAGGCCTTACACTGGATGGCGTTACACTGGAGGGCCTTACACTGGATGGCATTACACTGGGTAGTGTTACACTGGAGGGCGTTACACTGGATAGCGTTCTACTGGAAGGCATTACAGAGGAAGGCCTTACACTGGAGGGCGTTACAATGGATGGCGTAACACTGGAAGGCATTACACTGGTACGGGGCTACACTGGAAGGCATTACATTGGTACAGGGTTACACTGGAAGGCATTACACTGATAGGGGTTACACTGGAATATGTTACACTTGTACAGGGCTACACTGGAAGGCATTACACTGCAGGGCTTTACACTGGAGGGTGTTACACTGGAAGACATTACACTGGAATGTGTTACACTGGAAGGCATTACACTGGAAGGCATTACACTGGTTCGGGGCTACACTGGAGGCCGTTACACTGGAAGGCATTACACTGGTACGGGGTTACACTGGAGGGAGTTACTCTGGAAGGCCTTACACTGGAAGGCCTTACACTGGTAGGGGTTACACTGGAAGGCATTACACTGGTACGGGGTTACACTGGAGGGAGTTACACTGGAAGGCCTTACACTGGAAGGCCTCACACTGGTAGGGGTTACACTGGAAGGCGTCACAGGTTATAAACACACTATTCCGACTTACTGCTGGGTTGCAGGAGCGTTTTTGTAATGGGAGGAAAAAGGAGGAGGACTGGCTCATTCCTGCTCCAGCCGCCGTGACGCACACTGCTGATCGTGGAAAAAGAAGTTCCGCCACAAGTGTCCAAACTGTTCTGAGTTCGTGGGCATCACGCAGCGAGGCCGAGCAGGGGCGTCTCCGCAGGGGGTCGCCCCCCAGCGCTGATGGTGAACTCCACCACAGTCTCACCATGTCCTTGTGAGTCCAGCTGCAAGCGCTGAGAGCTTCTCACATATTTCACAACACGCCAGAACAACACAGCCTCAGAAGATCCATAACGACAACATGCATGTTAGAAAGCGCTGCACACGAAGAAAGCACACATGTGAAGAAGCAAAAGGTCGTTTGAGGTCAGCAGTGTTAACTGTGTGTTCCTGTCTGTGTCTCCTGATGGAGCGCCTGACAACCATCCGGTGGTTTGCTCGTGGAGGCGCTCCATCTGATCCCTGGCCTCCGTTCAGGCTGGAGGCTCCTTTGAAACAGGACTCGGGGGGCGAGTGCCAGGTGAGGATGTAATTGCCTTTACAAACCATAAAACATTCCCCAAAGTGTCATTAGTCCACCGTGAATAAAAGCTGCACAGAGTGAATTATTACCCGTCCTGATGAGACATAATCTGAAAACCTGTGATCTGGATCCTCAAAGAGAGCTGCTGTCCTGAGTCACTGGGTACCGTCTCGCAGAAAGTCATATCCCCACTTTTATATTTGAATAAGCTCACTTGAAAAAGTCTCACGCTGTCACCAACTCCACCCACTACCTGTCAAAGAAGCGCCCAAACAATCTCAGTGCATCTGCCAGAAGGAATCAGGTGACCAACATGGCGTCAGAAATCTGCTGTGTTAGCAGAAACACCTGTGATGGACTCCAGGTAACACCATCTAGAGTCAGAACTGTTAACAATGTTCATGTTCAGAGCAGAGGGTCCAAACAGAACCACACACAAAACAACCATTAGTGAGTGAAACTAGCTGCTAGCACCAACAGTCTGTCCAGCTATGGTCTCTGTTTGGAATGGGACAATCCATGTAGTACCCACAATGCACTGGGGGGCTGACAGAACGCTCTTTAGTAACTCCATACAGTTATGTTCATGTAGTCACTAACAGAACCATCACTTCTCTAACATTTCTTTAACACCTGCTCTTTGGACAGGAGCCTTTTCCTTTAGCGTTAGCTCCTCTCCCAGTCTCACCAGTAGTTAGCTTTCTTTCTCCAGTTAGCCTGCTAGCATTCATCTACGGGTTGAGACCGTCGTGAGACAGGTCGGTCTCACCCTACTGATGATGTAGGTGAGACATCATCAGTAGGGTGAGACCGATGCCAGCGAATTAAAACAAAAGTTTAAAAGTGTTGCTATGACAACAGAAAGCCTGCAGCGGTTGCAGCTTTTCCCACACAGAACTCGGTACCTGGAGTATGGGGGGGCATGAGGGACGAGGTGTGGTCTGAGTGTGACGAACACACTGATCTAAACACCCTGCAGCACCAGCAGTGGGTTAGGGTTAGGGTTAAACTGTGTGAATCCCTGCACGAGGAATGCATGCTGCACACAGTCAGGCCTGAAACAACGTTCAGGTGTGCAGACGCTCATCAGCGATGCCAAACATACCGGACCAACGAGCGCTTTGTGGAACCTCCTGCCGCAAACCCAAGAGTTCACGGAGACGCAAATGAAAGGTCAGAGCAGAGGAGAGGGGAGGGGAGCGGCGAGAGAAGGGGGTGTTAAAACACAGGAAGTCAATCATCTGGTGGAAACAAACTCACCTCCAGGTCGTCCAGAGATCGAGCCAGGCTGAGGCGTTTGGCTGGGCGGCGTCTAGAAGCACGGACCACACCCCAAAGCCTGGAGCCCTGTGGGGGTCAAGGACAGGCTGATGAGAAAACCAGCACCTGAACACACCCTCCAGTCACCTATAGGGCTGAGTTCACACCTGAAGACACATCACCAGGCAAGAGAGGGGTAACATTATTAATCCTTAGGTGATCAGAGTACACTAATAAATATTGATCCTATGAACGCTAAACAGAATCCCATCATGACCAGGAGAGGGCGTCACAGACTGCTGCTGCGTTCACTGACAGTCAGATGACTCCAGTCCCCCCTGAGGGAGGCGGCCTTCACCACCTCAATGTCCTTTCTGTCGTCCTGAGGCATTGTGGGGTCACACGGCCCCCCTGTAGATCTCCCTCACAGCGTCAGCGTCCGTTGTGTGAAAGTGGCGCTGGCTGACGATGATGTCATCAATGCCACGGCGGTCGCTCCTGAGGGGGTCGCTCCTGAGGGGGTCGCTCCTGCCCCGGCTGCCTGGGGTCCGCTCCGGGGGTACCTGTAAATCGCCCCCACGCACTCAAAGTCCTTCTGCGTCCCCTCGAAGCGGGCGTACCTGATCCAGTTATTCACCTCGGGGGGCATGGGGACGAAGCGCTCGTAGATGCTGCCCCCCCCGTAGTGCAGTCGGAAGGTGATGATGGAGTGCCACACCTGCTCGTCCGGCTGCCCCTCCCTCCAGCGCTGGAACGCCTGGCGTCAGCCGGCCACGTCCCCCAGCATCTCCTCCATGTGGGGGTACTTTACCAGAACTGGGTGACCCGGGGCAGGATGGTGAGGGTGTGGTTCACTGCCAGCTCTTCATCTCCGTCTCGGCGTACTTCAGCCACAGCGTCACACTGCGGTGGTCCACGTCCAGCGCCCGCTCGTAGATGGGGGGCGCCTTCTGGATGTCCTTCAGGTTCTCCTCCCATTGGACGTACTTGATCTAGCTGCTGATTCCGGTTCCCCTCCTCCTCTTCAGCTCCTCCACGTCGGTGACCTTCTGCCTGGGGGGCGGGGGCAACAGCTCCAGCTGACCTCCCTTAGCAGCCATCCGGCAGTGATCAGCCCCTCCGCCGGGTTCTCATTCTTCACCCCAGGTATCCGCTGTTTACCCCCTGCAGTAGACGCCATCTGATCGGCTGGTTCCCAACCTGCTGTCAGTGTGAAGGCTGTTCTGTGTGAACCAGTCAGTCAAAGGACCAGAGCAGGGGGTCACCACCGATTGGCTCTAAGCAGGAGATCAATACCGATTGGCTCTGAGCAGGAGATCATCACTGATTGGCTCTGAGCTGCCTGTCTAACTCACAGGGGGGCGCTCACTAGTATTGATGCGTTTGTTAGTGAATGAGAACCCTTGACCTCGATGACATCACAAAGGAAAAAGAAAAAATATTTAAAGATGCTGATTTGAAAAAACATGTTCACAAAACATCACGAAGTTCATTCGGGACACAATTAAGTAGTGAACATGGTAAACATAGCAGCTAACCAATGCTAGCAGCTAGCCTCCTCCTGCTGTTAGCCTAGCACTGTTGTTAGCCAAACCTCTGCTGTTAGCCTAGCTGCTGTTAGCCAAACCTCTGCTGTTAGCCTAGCTGCAGTTAGCCTAGCCACTGCTGTTAGCCTAGCCACTGCTGTTAGCCTAGCTCAGCCCGAGCCTGATTCACGCAAAAAGGAATAAAGAAGCAGAAAAAGCAGAAGAAGTGTTGCTATTGGATTAGAGAGAAAAGTCTTTCCTAGCACTATTTTTTGAATACGTCTGACTCACAAGCATCATGTAAAAGTTTACTGAATTAAAACGGAGAGCTGTAAACATTAAAGGTGTTCTCCTGTTCTGACGTTCTTCTCCGCCTCAGCTCCTGCAGACGCAGCAGTGTCGTCTGCAAACAGGCAGATTGGTAACGCAAAGCCAAACCCGAACCACTACAATCCCTTAGAAGCAGTAATTTCCACCATGGAACTGTCAAAAGCTACCATTACAGTGACATGAGTCATAACAGCGCTCCAGATAATGAAATACATTCAGCAGGAGCCCACGTTCCTCTGGAGAAGCAGCGTCTGACGTTTAAACAAGAGTTCAAACATTACAGATAATTGCCCTGTAATTTCCCCCGGCTTCCTGTGAAGGCTTCTCGTCTTTCTGATCTAATGGAAGCTGAAGGGACACAAACACTGTAGAGTGTAAACACAGCAAAATGTTGATTTAAAACGGGCTGAGGCGTCAATTCACTCCAAACACAACATGGTTAACGGATAGAGTTGTTCAGAAAGTGCCTTAGAAGAGACGCTCGCTCTGAAAATGAGAAATCACTGGAAGACACTGAGGAAACACTGATTCCTACAGGAGGCTGGTGTCTGGGGCCCCTGGACGCACAGCGCCCCCCGGGGGCCACTGAGGACAGAAGCCGTTTCCTCCTCTGAACCTTTGGACAATGACATCATTGACTCCTGAGTTCACACTCAGCACCGCTCCACTGGTCCAATAGTGGCACTGTGTTTCTTTTTAGGTGCCGCCAAAAACACACTTCCTAACACCCCCTCGCTGTGTGGAAACCTGTGACCATGTGACCATTTAATACTTCCTGTGGCACCGTGTTAAACATGACACAATGACAGAAACAAATGTCCGTGCCTCGGGGCGACCCACAACGGAGCTATTATACTGTGTGTAAAACATTTCTGTTTGCAAAGACACAGTGTGAGCAAAAAAACATTTATCAGACACAAATCAAAGTTAGCACCAAAACAAAGTCTTAGAGAAACAGTCCATCATTCAAGTTAAAGTTACAGAGAAACAGTCCATCATTCAAGTTAAAGTTACAGAGAAACAGTCCATCATTCAAGTTAAAGTTACAGAGAAACAGTCCATCATTCAAGTTAAAGTTACAGCACTGAAAGTTTCAACATAACAACATGGAGCACTTACGTTTTTCATACTGGCATCCTTGTGCTGTTTCTCTCGTAGCTCAATAAACCTTCTGGTCCATTCCTCTCTAGGGGGCAGCATTGTGTCCTGCGCTGGCTGGTACCTGCCCGAAGGGATCTGGCTCATGGGGGGAGGACAGTTGTGAAGGGGGAAATTGCCACATGATGTCACCTGAGGCTCAAGGTCGCTGCTTGGGGGCTTGGCCCTCTTTGACTTTGAGAACCACCTTTGGCTACCCCTGAGATGACCTCCAAAGAAGTTTGCTTTCTTATCCAAAGGTAAGGGAGGAGGGGGGGGCTTGAATTGGAACTCCAGTCTCGGTGGGGGACCTCCATAGACACGAGAAAGAGAATCTGGCCCAGGTAGTGACTCTGAAAGGGAGTGTATGCTGCCTCCATTCTCTGAAATACGTGTTGCGGGAGTGAGGTCTTCAGCTAGAGGATAATCCCATGGACAGCTGGGGAGGGGGGCTCCAGGAGGGGTTTTGATCGCAGGGGGGAAATCCCTGTCCGCTCTTTCCTCGGGAGGTGATGCATTTCCAATCCCACTGTCCCCATTGCTGCTGGCACTGCCCTGTTTGGCCGTGCTGCCGTTCTCCTGGGCCAGCTGCTGGGCCTCCAGGTCCAGTTTGGTCCGCAGCCGCTCCACGGCCCGCCCCATGTCGCGGTACAGCACTGACACGAAGTGAAGGACATCCGTGGGAGTCTGAGGGAATTCCAGGCAGCCCACAGCATCTGGGTCTAGGGTGCAGCCGAAGCCAAAGCGGGCTGCGATGCCCACGTGGTCCTCGTGGTTCCCCAGATCTGGGTCGATGAAGAAAACATGGCAGGAAGCACGGAGAGGCCTGTCCTCGCGGGCGCGGCCGTTGGTCACATGTGCCGTAGTGACCAAGCAAAAGAAACGAGGGTCTTCAGCACAAACTGCTCCTAAAACAAGGTTCTCAGCAGGAAAAGCAGCCAGGACGGCGCCGGCGTCGTCACAAAGCCGCACGCAGTCGAACATGACCTTCATCATCACCAGCGTGTGCGTGTCCAGCTCCGTCCCCAGCTGCCGGATCCGCTCCCGGATGGTCTTCAGGCAGTCCTCCTCTGGGTCTGAGGTGTTCAGGATCAGCTCTGTGGAGTTCAGGTAGCCCACCACCGAGGTGGCGTTCAACACGGTCCAGTCTGGGGTCGCGTCCTCAGTGTCTGAGAACACGGAGTCCGTGTCCTTGACTCTTAGGGCCTCCTGCTGTGGCTGCTGAGCCACTGGGGGCCAGTGTTGGGGCCACTGCGACATGTCGGGCTCGGACACCGGCCTCCGTCTGGTGCTGAGAGCTTGATCTGGGGTAAACAAAGGTTTGCTGGAATCATCCGAGATGGTGCGGAGAACACCCGCCTTTTGGAACACACCCCTTTTCTGGCCAATCCCAAACCTTGAATCCTGAAGGATGGGGTTCCCTATAGTCCGGCCCCCTGAGCGCACTACCATCCTCAGGGGCCGCTCGCAGCTGCCGATCAGCTGCACCACAGTCTCGTGCAGCGCGGCGGACACATCGGTTCCGTTGACGGCGACGATGTGGTCCCCATGCTGGAGGCCCAGCATGTGGGCGGGGCTTCCTGCCAGGATGGCGCTCAGCAAACACGGCCTCTGTCCTGAAACAGTGAAGCCGTACCCCCCACGGCCGCGGGTCAGCGCCACGCTCCGAAGCTCGCCGGCGTTCAGGTCCAGACGCCACCTGGGGCCCTCGGGCTGCCCCTGGATCCTCATCTCTGGAGGTGGGTGTGTGATGCAGTGTGTGTGGGGGTGATGTCATGCAGTGTGGGCTCGGGTAGGGGGTGTTGTAATGCAGTGCGGGGGGATGTGATGCATTGTGGGGGTGTTGTAATGCAGTACGGGGGGATGTGATGCAGTGAGGGGTGATGCAGTGTGGGGGGGTGATGCAGTGTGGGGGGTGAGGTGATGCAGTGTGGGGGGGTGATTCCAGTGTGATTCCAGGCTGCCAACACTAGTGTGTTGTTGTCATCCTGCAGAGAGAAAATTGAGGAACAACTGTTACATACAACATACAACATAACACACACACACACACACACACACACACACACACACACACACACACACACACACACACACACACACACACACACACACCATTGTGCTATAGACATGAACACCACAAACATTTCTATAGTAACAAAGTCCTCCACACTCAAACACAACAGAGCTACTGATATTATTCTAGCAGTTATCGGTCAGTGATCAGACTCCTCCCCCTTCCTCCTGAGAGCAGATAGGAGGTGCCCCCCCCCCCCACCTGGCTCCCTATTCAACATTTAAATGACGTCCAAGCGGGTCGTTTTCGGTCACACGTTGTTTGTAGAGCTTTTTAAACTCTCCGCCACAAAAAAGGACCGTTCCCGTCACCGGAAACACCCGGAGAATCCCGAATCGAACGACACATTCAAATCCAGCGTCACGCGCTCACCCTAACCGATGCAGACTCGCGCGTGAGAACTCACCTGTGGTGAAGTTCAGGAATCTGTTCCGAACCCGCGTGACGCTGCGTGACCCCCGGAGTTCAGCTTCTTTCCTAAGTTTCCCTGCAGCGATCCGGTAGTCCCCGGTGAAGCCCCGCCCACTGAACGCGCACCGTGGGGAGAACAAAGCGTCTTTCACCGTCACCATGACAGCGTAACGTCTCCGGAACAAATGATGTTCATTCTGGCCAATCATCGCGTCGGACGTCTTTCAATATTCAAACGAGGAGACTGACGCCATTGGCTGAGCTCGATGACAGCTGGAGTCGCGATTTACGTCACACTGACAGGCTTTTTTTAAATTAGGTGTAGTAAATACTCGTGCTTTTAAAATTATATAATAATAATAGTGATGATGATGATAATGATGAAAATAATAATAGTAATAATAATAATAATGATAATGTTGATAATAATAATACACTTTCTCCATCTGTATATCCTTATCCTTTAAACACAGCTGATCTGTTCCACACTGGAGTAGCAGCACTAAAGTTACACCTCCTGGGTAAATAACATCCCTCTGGTCAAAGGGCTGCAACGGCCCTGCAATGTCACGTGACCTCACGGCGCTTGTGCAGTAAAAAATACATAAGAACATGATGTGAAGCAGTGCAGAATAGACTAGTGCTGCCTGTCAGTCAGGGGGGTGTTTAATTATTATCTATTGAGAACATCCTGACTAAAGTTAATACAGGATAACATTTCAACTTGTGCAGCAGAGGCTCAGCGGTGGAGTGGGTCGTCCAGTGTTCACAAGATCAGTGGTTCGATCCTCCCCCCACCCAGAGTGTGAGGGACCTAAGGCAGGGTCAGATGAGTGGGGGGCTTTAGGGTCAGAGGAGTGGGGGGGTGGGTGTAGAACCCCCTGTGGAATGTTGCAACAAGGCACAGGGATTGGCCGACCTCCATTTAGAGGCCTTTAATAACAGTCTGGACGTTGCGTGTGTGTGTGAGGGGGTGGGGGGGCTTCAGCTCCAGCACTGATCAGCATTGATCATGAAGGTGATGTGATCGACCCTCACTGGGGTCAATGGCGTCTTTATGCTGGTCCCAGCTCTGGATTACAGATAATCTTTGACCAGTGCAGCCCCCCCCCCCGCCCGCCCCTTCCA
This sequence comes from Antennarius striatus, assembly GCF_040054535.1. NCBI lineage: Eukaryota > Metazoa > Chordata > Actinopteri > Lophiiformes > Antennariidae > Antennarius > Antennarius striatus. The sequence goes on along the minus strand of NC_090798.1, from coordinate 39,905 downwards.
GGAGTGCTTCCCTCCACCTCTAGTGTCCCATTCAGGCTTTTATCAGCATGTGGCTCCGCCTGTTGTTATGCTCACACACTATAGCCACACCCCCAACTCCTCTTCCTCTTCTTCCTCCATCCTTCCCCTCATCTTTATTTAACTGCAACCAGTTGCCGTCAACCAAGATTAAGTCAGGCCGACCCGATTAGACGCCTCCACCCATCTGTTCCACCCATCTGACAGGAGGTGGGGTATTTTCATTCACTCAATTGGAAGCTTTGCCTGATCCATCACATCTGTCCGTCAAAATAAAGGTGAAGCTGACGTAAAGAAACGGGAGAGGAGATGAAAGTAGAGCTGCTTGTTGCTTTAATGCTTTTCTCTCATTGGCTGAAAATTTGTCTTGGATTTGGGCTTAAATTCAACACTTAACTGACTCACTTGGGATAAAACAGTATCTTGTACAATCTGATTATTAGTTACCATGGTAACCACCTGTTTCCTTAAATAAATCAAGATACTTATGCTTACCTTATATACAGGCTGTTTCTCTATCATGGCAACCTGCTCCCACTTATTTAAATGTCATGAATCCTCTTGCTGGGGTCCACTATAATTGTGTTCCATTATCTCCGTACATCTCATTTATTTATATAGGAGTAATCCAGATTACTAATCCAAGACCCAGACTAATCTAGAGATAAACTGGTCATGCACCAATCTTGTCTTGCAGGAGAAGTCAGTAATGAGGGTTATCTACAGTAATCTAACTACATTACTGCTAACTATATGACAGGATTAACCAGGAGCTCTTCTGTACGACCTGTTCGCCCATAGATAGATGGATATATACATTAATAATCCCAGAAGAAATTGCACAAAGGATCAAATAAAACCACAGACAGACAAATGTGAGGACCTTCATTTTTCAGCAGGCACCTCATCGAGACTCACGCACCAGAAATCTCACCGCGTGTTCCCATTAGAGAAATGCTTTTGAATAAACACAAAACGTTTAATGCAACATTGTGCATGTAAACATACATACGGTACAGTGCATAGTGTATCATAAAGTACAAACGTGTTTAATGTCGACCTCCGTTAGTATGTCATCTCATCGATGATGAGATCAGAGGACCGATAGGAACCAACTGGACCGATCCAGCCCGTTAAGGGTTAATGAAACATGACCAAAACAACTGACGACCACCGTTGGCGTGACTGGATTCATGTTGGAGGCTGGTTTGTCCTACACAGAAATACAGAAAACATTTCTCGTTTCATTGTTAGACTTAAGCGCTCCAGCCGGAAGTCTTATCCGAGCTTTTTAGGAATTTTATCCTCCTGGGGTGAAGATTAGAATTAGTGCTGTCACTTAAATTTTTTTCATCTAATTAATTACAGGATTTGTAATTAATTAATCTAATTAATCGCATTTTAATCTCATGCCAGCTAAAGGCCCCCAAATAAAGAATTTGAATTCTAGGACATTACAAAATTGTAGTTCATGACTAATCAATAGAATACACCAAGACGAGAAGATTTGAAATCCACATTCTTATTGGTTAAGTGTGCTTTATAAATGAAATTCAAAAGAAAAAGGCCAAGAACATCAGCAAACCAATGAGGTCAGGTGCATTTCTCAAAAATGTAATACGAATACAGTTAAATAAAATAAATAAAACTCAGAAATAAAATAAGGCTGAGTCTCAAACAGGCACAGAAGCAGACTCTCAGTCAGAATGAATATAAAGCTGACTCAATACAGCAATTCACAATGAATAGTAGAACATGTCTCTAAATAAGGCAACATCAATAAGATGCCAACAGGCTTTTCCTTTAAAGGGTAAGATAACGTTCAACTCTGTGTCCTTCACATGTTTTACATTTAAATGATACGTTAGTCTGGAGCTGCTTCAGTGATGTGAAGATTCCTTTTATAAAAGGTACAAATAAAAATAATAATAATACTGGGCTTGCACCAGGAGCTAGTATGTCTAAGCCACTGTGGCTCAGTGTAAAAGAATTGAGCAAGCCACAAAAAGCCACATTCGGTGTCCAAGACAGCGGCGCAGCACGTGGACGACCAAAGCTCGTCGCGGGGGGATGTGGGGGGGCCTCCCCCGGGAATTTTTTTAGAAAATGGGGTTGTTTTCCTGCAATCTGAGGGCAAAATCTTGTGTTCAGTTTACCTACAAAAACCCACTAAAGCCAACAGCTGAAGCTGAACTCTCTTTATTTCTGTCCTACTTTATGCAGGAATGAATGTGAGATTCAACCATTGAAAACTTCATTCACTCTGAAGATACAGTCAGACTAAATATTACTCAGTGTTTACTGGTAGTTTACTGAGACTAGAAGACATTTTAACTTTGACCACCACCAACACCATTGGTATGTCATAGTTTAGTTTAGTTTAGTTTATTTAATTCAATAACATGATTTTTCATTTCAATTTAAAAAGACATAAAACATCAAGCGAGGTGAAAACACATTTACATCATCGCTGGTTATTCCTGCTGGTCAGAGGGAACAAAAGTCTAAGACTACAAACAAGTATTGATAATATCTTTCATTGACCTTCTGATCGGTCTGTCTCCACTCCCCCCCCCCTCAGCATTCACCATTTGTTTATTAATGAGGACTTTAACACAAACTCTACTAGAAAACACTGGATTCTTTTGATCGATGGTCCTGTCCTTGTCTTACACCAATTCACTGGTTCAGCTTGTAAAAAAACAATATTTTGCTTTTCATTGGACGAGAGGAGGTCATGACCCGAGTGCATATTTAATGATCGGGAGCGTTCGGGTCATTTCGGCTATTTCCGTCGGCATGCTTCGGGTAAATTCCGTCGGCATGCGAAATATTTCGTTTTTAATGTTTTGACAGCATTTTTGAACGATCATTACCGTTCAAATTAAGACTTGTAGGCAGTTTGAAGTGAAGAAATTCTTAAATTGTCAAAATCTATTAGGTTCTTGTGTAAAAGTGTTAAGGTTGTGGGTTAAATCTCCTGGTCAAAACCAAAGAGAAGGTTGCATTGTTTGTAATATTTGAAAAAAAATGGGGACAAACACGAAATATTTCCGCAAATTTAAAGTATTTTGGTAGTCCCAACCGGAAGCTATTGACGATCTAGCAACGTGTAACTTTATTTTAATGTTTTTGCAGTAACCCATTACGTCCAGAGGAGGGCATCACCACTACAGATCCGTGAAGACGATTTGACAGTATTGACGTGTCTTTCGAAATAAGCTTGTTGTGTAGTTTTTCGCGGAATAGTTTGTCAAATACGAAGCACGACTGTGTTATGTTGTTTGTATTTTCTCTCTTTTAAAGGTTTTTGTGTGTTTATGTCTTTGTCTTTGTGTTCGTTTTGCTCTAAAGCTAATACGGCTACTGTCAAGAGCAAGGCAGTATCACGGAAATGCATTCATTTCCGGTGGTAGCTCAAAATAAAAGCATCAATCTAAGAGGAAATGTATTTGATTCAATTTTGAGGAGAAACGTACCACCAAAAACTGGTGAAAAGTTTTTAATGTTTTGACATCAATTTTGAACGATTATTACCGTGCAAATTAAGACTTGTAGGCAGTTTGAAGTGAAGAAATTCTTTAATTGTCAAAATCTATTAGGTTCTTGTGTAAAAGTGTTAAAGTTGTGGGTTAAATCTCCTGGTCAAAACCAAAGAGAAGGTTGCATTGTTTGTAATATTTGAAAAAAAATGTGGACAAACACGAAATATTTCTGCAAATTTAAAGTATTTTGGTAGTCCCCGCCGGAAGCCATTGACGATCTAGCAACGTGTAACTTTATTTTAATGTTTTTGTAGTAACCCGTTACGTCCAGAGGAGGGCATGACAAGTACAGATCCTTCAAGACGATTTGACAGTATTGACGTGTCTTTCGAAATAAGCTTGTTGTGTAGTTTTCCGCGGAATAGTTTGTCAAATACGAAGCACGACTGTGTTATGTTGTTTGTATTTTCTCTCTTTTAAAGGTGTTTGTGTGTTTATGTCTTTGTCTTTGTGTTTGTTTTGGTGTAAAGCTAATACAGCTACTGACACAGGAAGGCAGTGTCACCGATATGCATTCATATCCGGTGGTAGCTCAAAATAAAAGCATCAATCTAAGAGGAAATGTATTTGATTCAATTTCACGAGAAAAGTACGACCAAAAACTGGTGAAAAGTTTTTAATGTTTTGACATCATTTTTGAACGATTATTACCTCGCAAATTAAGACTTGTAGGCAGTTTGAAGTGAAGAAATTCTTTAATTGTCAAAATCTATTAGGTTCTTGTGCAAAAGTGTTAAAGCTGTGGGTTAAATTTCTTGGTCAAAACCAAAGAGAAGGTTGCATTGTTTGTAATATTTGAAAAAAATGGGGACAAACACGAAATATTTCCGCAAATTTAAAGTATTTTGGTAGTCCCAACCGGAAGCTAATGACGATCTAGCAACGTGTAACTTTAATGTTTTTGTAGTAACCCATTACGTCCAGAGGAGGGCATCGCAACTACAGATCCTTCAAGACGATTTGACAGTATAGGAGAAGAAGAAGACGTGTCTTTCGAAATACGTTTGTTGTGTAGTTTTCCACGGAATAGTTTGTCAAATACGAAGCACGAATGCGTTCTTTTGTTTGCATTTTCACTCCTTTAAAGGTTTTTGTGTGTTTTTTGTGCGTTTATGTCTTTGTCTTTGTGTTTGTTTTGGTGTAAAGCTAATACAGCTACTGACACAGGAAGGCAGTGTCACCGATATGCATTCATATCCGGTGGTAGCTCAAAATAAAAGCATCAATCTAAGAGGAAATGTATTTGATTCAATTTCACGAGAAAAGTACGACCAAAAACTGGTGAAAAGTTTTTAATGTTTTGACATCATTTTTGAACGATTATTACCTCGCAAATTAAGACTTGTAGGCAGTTTGAAGTGAAGAAATTCTTTAATTGTCAAAATCTATTAGGTTCTTGTGCAAAAGTGTTAAAGTTGTGGGTTAAATTTCTTGGTCAAAACCAAAGAGAAGGTTGCATTGTTTGTAATATTTGAAAAAAATGGGGACAAACACGAAATATTTCCGCAAATTTAAAGTATTTTGGTAGTCCCAACCGGAAGCTAATGACGATCTAGCAACGTGTAACTTTAATGTTTTTGTAGTAACCCATTACGTCCAGAGGAGGGCATCGCAACTACAGATCCTTCAAGACGATTTGACAGGATAGGAGAAGAAGAAGACGTGTCTTTCGAAATACCTTTGTTGTGTAGTTTTCCACGGAATAGTTTGTCAAATACGAAGCACGAATGCGTTCTTTTGTTTGCATTTTCACTCCTTTAAAGGTTTTTGTGTGTTTTTTGTGCGTTTATGTCTTTGTCTTTGTGTTTGTTTTGGTGTAAAGCTAATACAGCTACTGACACAGGAAGGCAGTGTCACCGATATGCATTCATATCCGGTGGTAGCTTAAAATAAAAGCATCAATCTAAGAGGAAATGTATTTGATTCAATTTCACGAGAAAAGTACGACCAAAAACTGGTGAAAAGTGTTTAATGTTTTGACATCATTTTTGAACGATTATTACCTCGCAAATTAAGACTTGTAGGCAGTTTGAAGTGAAGAAATTCTTTAATTGTCAAAATCTATTAGGTTCTTGTGCAAAAGTGTTAAAGTTGTGGGTTAAATTTCTTGGTCAAAACCAAAGAGAAGGTTGCATTGTTTGTAATATTTGAAAAAAATGGGGACAAACACGAAATATTTCCGCAAATTTAAAGTGCTTTGGTAGTCCCAACCGGAAGCTAATGACGATCTAGCAACGTGTAACTTTAATGTTTTGTAGTAACCCATTACGTCCAGAGGAGGGCATCGCAACTACAGATCCTTCAAGACGATTTGACAGTATAGGAGAAGAAGAAGACGTGTCTTTCGAAATAAGTTTGTTGTGTAGTTTTCCACGGAATAGTTTGTCAAATACGAAGCACGAATGCGTTCTTTTGTTTGCAGTTTCTCTCCTTTAAAGGTTTTTGTGTGTTTTTTGTGCGTTTATGTCTTTGTCTTTGTGTTTGTTTTGGTGTAAAGCTAATACAGCTACTGACACAGGAAGGCAGTGTCACCGATATGCATTCATATCCGGTGGTAGCTCAAAATAAAAGCATCAATCTAAGAGGAAATGTATTTGATTCAATTTCACGAGAAAAGTACGACCAAAAACTGGTGAAAAGTTTTTAATGTTTTGACATCATTTTTGAACGATTATTACCTCGCAAATTAAGACTTGTAGGCAGTTTGAAGTGAAGAAATTCTGTAATTGTCAAAATCTATTAGGTTCTTGTGCAAAAGTGTTAAAGTTGTGGGTTAAATTTCTTGGTCAAAACCAAAGAGAAGGTTGCATTGTTTGTAATATTTGAAAAAAATGGGGACAAACACGAAATATTTCCGCAAATTTAAAGTATTTTGGTAGTCCCAACCGGAAGCTAATGACGATCTAGCAACGTGTAACTTTAATGTTTTTGTAGTAACCCATTACGTCCAGAGGGGGGCATCGCAACTACAGATCCTTCAAGACGATTTGACAGGATAGGAGAAGAAGAAGACGTGTCTTTCGAAATAAGTTTGTTGTGTAGTTTTCCACGGAATAGTTTGTCAAATACGAAGCACGAATGCGTTCTTTTGTTTGCATTTTCACTCCTTTAAAGGTTTTTGTGTGTTTTTTGTGCGTTTATGTCTTTGTCTTTGTGTTTGTTTTGGTGTAAAGCTAATACAGCTACTGACACAGGAAGGCAGTGTCACCGATATGCATTCATATCCGGTGGTAGCTTAAAATAAAAGCATCAATCTAAGAGGAAATGTATTTGATTCAATTTCACGAGAAAAGTACGACCAAAAACTGGTGAAAAGTGTTTAATGTTTTGACATCATTTTTGAACGATTATTACCTCGCAAATTAAGACTTGTAGGCAGTTTGAAGTGAAGAAATTCTTTAATTGTCAAAATCTATTAGGTTCTTGTGTAAAAGTGTTAAAGTTGTGGGTTAAATTTCTTGGTCAAAACCAAAGAGAAGGTTGCATTGTTTGTAATATTCGAAAAAAATGGGGACAAACACGAAATATTTCCGCAAATTTAAAGTATTTTGGTAGTCCCAACCAGAAGCTAATGACGATCTAGCAACGTGTTGACAGTATAGGAGAAGAAGAAGACGTGTCTTTCGAAATAAGTTTGTTGTGTAGTTTTCCACGGAATAGTTTGTCAAATACGAAGCACGAATGCGTTCTTTTGTTTGCAGTTTCTCTCCTTTAAAGGTTTTTGTGTGTTTTTTGTGCGTTTATGTCTTTGTCTTTGTGTTTGTTTTGGTGTAAAGCTAATACAGCTACTGACACAGGAAGGCAGTGTCACCGATATGCATTCATATCCGGTGGTAGCTCAAAATAAAAGCATCAATCTAAGAGGAAATGTATTTGATTCAATTTCACGAGAAAAGTACGACCAAAAACTGGTGAAAAGTTTTTAATGTTTTGACATCATTTTTGAACGATTATTACCTCGCAAATTAAGACTTGTAGGCAGTTTGGAGTGAAGAAATTCTTTAATTGTCAAAATCTATTAGGTTCTTGTGCAAAAGTGTTAAAGTTGTGGGTTAAATTTCTTGGTCAAAACCAAAGAGAAGGTTGCATTGTTTGTAATATTTGAAAAAATGGGGACAAACACGAAATATTTCCGCAAATTTAAAGTATTTTGGTAGTCCCAACCGGAAGCTAATGACGATCTAGCAACGTGTAACTTTAATGTTTTTGTAGTAACCCATTACGTCCAGAGGAGGGCATCGCAACTACAGATCCTTCAAGACGATTTGACAGTATAGGAGAAGAAGAAGACGTGTCTTTCGAAATAAGTTTGTTGTGTAGTTTTCCACGGAATAGTTTGTCAAATACGAAGCACGAATGCGTTCTTTTGTTTGCAGTTTCTCTCCTTTAAAGGTTTTTGTGTGTTTTTTGTGCGTTTATGTCTTTGTCTTTGTGTTTGTTTTGGTGTAAAGCTAATACAGCTACTGACACAGGAAGGCAGTGTCACCGATATGCATTCATATCCGGTGGTAGCTCAAAATAAAAGCATCAATCTAAGAGGAAATGTATTTGATTCAATTTCACGAGAAAAGTACGACCAAAAACTGGTGAAAAGTTTTTAATGTTTTGACATCATTTTTGAACGATTATTACCTCGCAAATTAAGACTTGTAGGCAGTTTGAAGTGAAGAAATTCTTTAATTGTCAAAATCTATTAGGTTCTTGTGCAAAAGTGTTAAAGCTGTGGGTTAAATTTCTTGGTCAAAACCAAAGAGAAGGTTGCATTGTTTGTAATATTTGAAAAAAATGGGGACAAACACGAAATATTTCCGCAAATTTAAAGTATTTTGGTAGTCCCAACCGGAAGCTAAGGACGATCTAGCAACGTGTAACTTTAATGTTTTTGTAGTAACCCATTACGTCCAGAGGAGGGCATCGCAACTACAGATCCTTCAAGACGATTTGACAGGATAGGAGAAGAAGAAGACGTGTCTTTCGAAATACGTTTGTTGTGTAGTTTTCCACGGAATAGTTTGTCAAATACGAAGCACGAATGCGTTCTTTTGTTTGCATTTTCACTCCTTTAAAGGTTTTTGTGTGTTTTTTGTGCGTTTATGTCTTTGTCTTTGTGTTTGTTTTGGTGTAAAGCTAATACAGCTACTGACACAGGAAGGCAGTGTCACCGATATGCATTCATATACGGTGGTAGCTTAAAATAAAAGCATCAATCTAAGAGGAAATGTATTTGATTCAATTTCACGAGAAAAGTACGACCAAAAACTGGTGAAAAGTGTTTAATGTTTTGACATCATTTTTGAACGATTATTACCTCGCAAATTAAGACTTGTAGGCAGTTTGAAGTGAAGAAATTCTTTAATTGTCAAAATCTATTAGGTTCTTGTGCAAAAGTGTTAAAGTTGTGGGTTAAATTTCTTGGTCAAAACCAAAGAGAAGGTTGCATTGTTTGTAATATTTGAAAAAAATGGGGACAAACACGAAATATTTCCGCAAATTTAAAGTGCTTTGGTAGTCCCAACCGGAAGCTAATGACGATCTAGCAACGTGTAACTTTAATGTTTTTGTAGTAACCCATTACGTCCAGAGGAGGGCATCGCAACTACAGATCCTTCAAGACGATTTGACAGTATAGGAGAAGAAGAAGACGTGTCTTTCGAAATAAGTTTGTTGTGTAGTTTTCCACGGAATAGTTTGTCAAATACGAAGCACGAATGCGTTCTTTTGTTTGCTGTTTCTCTCCTTTAAAGGTTTTTGTGTGTTTTTTGTGCGTTTATGTCTTTGTCTTTGTGTTTGTTTAGGTGTAAAGCTAATACAGCTACTGACACAGGAAGGCAGTGTCACCGATATGCATTCATATCCGGTGGTAGCTCAAAATAAAAGCATCAATCTAAGAGGAAATGTATTTGATTCAATTTCACGAGAAAAGTACGACCAAAAACTGGTGAAAAGTTTTTAATGTTTTGACATCATTTTTGAACGATTATTACCTCGCAAATTAAGACTTGTAGGCAGTTTGAAGTGAAGAAATTCTTTAATTGTCAAAATCTATTAGGTTCTTGTGCAAAAGTGTTAAAGTTGTGGGTTAAATTTCTTGGTCAAAACCAAAGAGAAGGTTGCATTGTTTGTAATATTTGAAAAAAATGGGGACAAACACGAAATATTTCCGCAAATTTAAAGTATTTTGGTAGTCCCAACCGGAAGCTAATGACGATCTAGCAACGTGTAACTTTAATGTTTTTGTAGTAACCCATTACGTCCAGAGGGGGGCATCGCAACTACAGATCCTTCAAGACGATTTGACAGGATAGGAGAAGAAGAAGACGTGTCTTTCGAAATAAGTTTGTTGTGTAGTTTTCCACGGAATAGTTTGTCAAATACGAAGCACGAATGCGTTCTTTTGTTTGCATTTTCACTCCTTTAAAGGTTTTTGTGTGTTTTTTGTGCGTTTATGTCTTTGTCTTTGTGTTTGTTTTGGTGTAAAGCTAATACAGCTACTGACACAGGAAGGCAGTGTCACCGATATGCATTCATATCCGGTGGTAGCTCAAAATAAAAGCATCAATCTAAGAGGAAATGTATTTGATTCAATTTCACGAGAAAAGTACGACCAAAAACTGGTGAAAAGTGTTTAATGTTTTGACATCATTTTTGAACGATTATTACCTCGCAAATTAAGACTTGTAGGCAGTTTGAAGTGAAGAAATTCTTTAATTGTCAAAATCTATTAGGTTCTTGTGTAAAAGTGTTAAAGTTGTGGGTTAAATTTCTTGGTCAAAACCAAAGAGAAGGTTGCATTGTTTGTAATATTCGAAAAAAATGGGGACAAACACGAAATATTTCCGCAAATTTAAAGTATTTTGGTAGTCCCAACCAGAAGCTAATGACGATCTAGCAACGTGTAACTTTAATGTTTTTGTAGTAACCCATTACGTCCAGAGGAGGGCATCGCAACTACAGATCCTTCAAGACGATTTGACAGTATAGGAGAAGAAGAAGACGTGTCTTTCGCAATAAGTTTGTTGTGTAGTTTTCCACGGAATAGTTTGTCAAATACGAAGCACGAATGCGTTCTTTTGTTTGCAGTTTCTCTCCTTTAAAGGTTTTTGTGTGTTTTTTGTGCGTTTATGTCTTTGTCTTTGTGTTTGTTTTGGTGTAAAGCTAATACAGCTACTGACACAGGAAGGCAGTGTCACCGATATGCATTCATATCCGGTGGTAGCTCAAAATAAAAGCATCAATCTAAGAGGAAATGTATTTGATTCAATTTCACGAGAAAAGTACGACCAAAAACTGGTGAAAAGTTTTTGATGTTTTGACATCATTTTTGAACGATTATTACCTCGCAAATTAAGACTTGTAGGCAGTTTGAAGTGAAGAAATTCTTTAATTGTCAAAATCTATTAGGTTCTTGTGCAAAAGTGTTAAAGTTGTGGGTTAAATTTCTTGGTCAAAACCAAAGAGAAGGTTGCATTGTTTGTAATATTTGAAAAAAATGGGGACAAACACGAAATATTTCCGCAAATTTAAAGTATTTTGGTAGTCCCAACCGGAAGCTAATGACGATCTAGCAACGTGTAACTTTAATGTTTTTGTAGTAACCCATTACGTCCAGAGGGGGGCATCGCAACTACAGATCCTTCAAGACGATTTGACAGGATAGGAGAAGAAGAAGACGTGTCTTTCGAAATAAGTTTGTTGTGTAGTTTTCCACGGAATAGTTTGTCAAATACGAAGCACGAATGCGTTCTTTTGTTTGCAGTTTCTCTCCTTTAAAGGTTTTTGTGTGTTTTTTGTGCGTTTATGTCTTTGTCTTTGTGTTTGTTTTGGTGTAAAGCTAATACAGCTACTGACACAGGAAGGCAGTGTCACCGATATGCATTCATATCCGGTGGTAGCTCAAAATAAAAGCATCAATCTAAGAGGAAATGTATTTGATTCAATTTCACGAGAAAAGTACGACCAAAAACTGGTGAAAAGTTTTTAATGTTTTGACATCATTTTTGAACGATTATTACCTCGCAAATTAAGACTTGTAGGCAGTTTGAAGTGAAGAAATTCTTTAATTGTCAAAATCTATTAGGTTCTTGTGCAAAAGTGTTAAAGCTGTGGGTTAAATTTCTTGGTCAAAACCAAAGAGAAGGTTGCATTGTTTGTAATATTTGAAAAAAATGGGGACAAACACGAAATATTTCCGCAAATTTAAAGTATTTTGGTAGTCCCAACCGGAAGCTAATGACGATCTAGCAACGTGTAACTTTAATGTTTTTGTAGTAACCCATTACGTCCAGAGGAGGGCATCGCAACTACAGATCCTTCAAGACGATTTGACAGTATAGGAGAAGAAGAAGACGTGTCTTTCGAAATAAGTTTGTTGTGTAGTTTTCCACGGAATAGTTTGTCAAATACGAAGCACGAATGTGTTCTTTTGTTTGCAGTTTCTCTCCTTTAAAGGTTTTTGTGTGTTTTTTGTGCGTTTATGTCTTTGTCTTTGTGTTTGTTTTGGTGTAAAGCTAATACAGCTACTGACACAGGAAGGCAGTGTCACCGATATGCATTCATATCCGGTGGTAGCTCAAAATAAAAGCATCAATCTAAGAGGAAATGTATTTGATTCAATTTCACGAGAAAAGTACGACCAAAAACTGGTGAAAAGTTTTTAATGTTTTGACATCATTTTTGAACGATTATTACCTCGCAAATTAAGACTTGTAGGCAGTTTGAAGTGAAGAAATTCTTTAATTGTCAAAATCTATTAGGTTCTTGTGCAAAAGTGTTAAAGTTGTGGGTTAAATTTCTTGGTCAAAACCAAAGAGAAGGTTGCATTGTTTGTAATATTTGAAAAAAATGGGGACAAACACGAAATATTTCCGCAAATTTAAAGTATTTTGGTAGTCCCAACCGGAAGCTAATGACGATCTAGCAACGTGTAACTTTAATGTTTTTGTAGTAACCCATTACGTCCAGAGGAGGGCATCGCAACTACAGATCCTTCAAGACGATTTGACAGGATAGGAGAAGAAGAAGACGTGTCTTTCGAAATACGTTTGTTGTGTAGTTTTCCACGGAATAGTTTGTCAAATACGAAGCACGAATGCGTTCTTTTGTTTGCATTTTCACTCCTTTAAAGGTTTTTGTGTGTTTTTTGTGCGTTTATGTCTTTGTCTTTGTGTTTGTTTTGGTGTAAAGCTAATACAGCTACTGACACAGGAAGGCAGTGTCACCGATATGCATTCATATCCGGTGGTAGCTCAAAATAAAAGCATCAATCTAAGAGGAAATGTATTTGATTCAATTTCACGAGAAAAGTACGACCAAAAACTGGTGAAAAGTGTTTAATGTTTTGACATCATTTTTGAACGATTATTACCTCGCAAATTAAGACTTGTAGGCAGTTTGAAGTGAAGAAATTCTTTAATTGTCAAAATCTATTAGGTTCTTGTGCAAAAGTGTTAAAGTTGTGGGTTAAATTTCTTGGTCAAAACCAAAGAGAAGGTTGCATTGTTTGTAATATTTGAAAAAAATGGGGACAAACACGAAATATTTCCGCAAATTTAAAGTATTTTGGTAGTCCCAACCGGAAGCTAATGACGATCTAGCAACGTGTAACTTTAATGTTTTGTAGTAACCCATTACGTCCAGAGGAGGGCATCGCAACTACAGATCCTTCAAGACGATTTGACAGTATAGGAGAAGAAGAAGACGTGTCTTTTGAAATAAGTTTGTTGTGTAGTTTTCCACGGAATAGTTTGTCAAATACGAAGCACGAATGTGTTCTTTTGTTTGCAGTTTCTCTCCTTTAAAGGTTTTTGTGTGTTTTTTGTGCGTTTATGTCTTTGTCTTTGTGTTTGTTTTGGTGTAAAGCTAATACAGCTACTGACACAGGAAGGCAGTGTCACCGATATGCATTCATATCCGGTGGTAGCTCAAAATAAAAGCATCAATCTAAGAGGAAATGTATTTGATTCAATTTCAGGAGAAAAGTACGACCAGAAACTGGTGAAAAGTTTTTAATGTTTTGACATCAATTTTGAATATGCATAATGGTACTTTTTCTCCCTCGAGTGGTTAAAATGAGTACTACAGTTAATGAACTGTTGGTTTCACCTGATCTAGAGTTTTATTGATCTAAAGTTGTGCATCTTAGTTTTGTCTATTTAATTCTTGTTTTGCAGATGGAAAACATATTTTATTCTACCAAAAGTCTTCCGTTCCTTATTTTTTTTAAATCTTCATTCTTTTGTTTAAATGAGTGTTTTGCATTTTATTTTGAAGTTGTTCTTTTGGTGTCTCCGTTACCTTCGACCCGTGACGTCACTTCCGTCGCGCGCCCTTTCCTCAGTCCCATTCTGGAGGTGACGGAGGAAGGTGAGTTTGTGAAGTGCTCCTGCGTTGCATGTGGTATAAAAAGTTGTACGAACGAAGATAAAGTGTTAGAAAGTAAGAATTGGGTTTGATACTATCGAGTTTTTGTCCCGAGTGAAGTGTTTGGTCAATGTTTAGAGAATGTGTATTTCGCGGGAAAAGTTCAGGACAACCGCAGCAATTGTTTTCATGACATTTCCTGTGCTGCAAGTTGCTGCGCTCTGTCCCGCTTTGTGTGCGCAATTTGTGACCGTGTCTCTTCATTTGTGCAGAATAAATACGCCAGCTGGGCTCCAACCATCATGTCCAGGGTCCTTATTACACAACGCAGAGACCTTAAAGGACAAGTTGGGCCAGACCGGCTACACCAGCAGGTGTGTGTAAAGCTGGCTGATGGAGCTGCAGGACGTCACCCCCACAGTCCCAGTCCGGGGGGGCCAGAGGAAGACCCCTGAGCGGCTTCCTCTGGGAGGAGCCTCCAGCAGCAGGTGAGTCCCTCCTGATGGGGGTGGGGGGTCCCAGAGTGGTGGTCGGACAGGAACCAGTGGCCACCAGCCGTGTGGCGGTGCTCACGTTAACCTACCGGGCCCTCAGGTCCGGTACCGAGCTGGACCTGGGGTGACGTAGGCCTGCAGACACCGGTTGTTGGTCGGACTGAAACGTGAGCGCGCTCCGGTGTGAAATTACAGTAATACCTCTGTACTCGACCATAATCCGTTCTGAGGTGGTGGTTGAGCACCGATTTGTTCGACCACCGAAACCAATTTTCCCATAAGAAATAATGGAAAGTATTTTAATCCGTTCTTACCATTTAGAAAAATACCTAAAATATTATAAGAACGTGTATCTAAACAACAATGAATACGTAAATGTGCACAAGCAGTACATGATAAAGATAAAGCATTATAAACCATTTTGTATAATTTACTTTACGTTTTAGAGAGTAGTTGATGACGCTAGGTAACGCGCCTCCAGGGGTTTTCTCCCTTCTCTCTCTCTATCGTGGAGGTGAATCTGGCTGGGCAGTAGCCTTCCTCTTTTCTTTAAGAAGGAACCTGTCCATTGTCAGTTGCTTCTGCTTCAAGATAGTGGAAATGGTTGACTTTGCCATTTTGTACTGCGACGTGAGGTCGGACACTCATACACCACTTTCATATTTTACTATAATTTCCGTACGTCTTTGCGTACGTAATTTGCGTACGTGTTGCTCTGCTGGCGGTCTGAGTCAAACTGACGCTTACCAGCTGGCCGAGGAGCGCAGCCGAGGAGCGTGTTCGGGTCGACTCGGCTAGTCCAGTACCGAAAATCTGTTCGGGGTCCGATACATTTTCTACTCGAATTTTTTGGTCGAGCACCGATTTGGTTGAGTATAGAGGCGGTCGAGTACAGAGGTATCACTGTATTTGTTTGAAACTTAAAATCAGACCAGCTTTGATTTCAATGACGTCACTTTAATTAAAAACCTAAAAGAGCAAAAATCTAAACGGCTGGAGTCACAGCGATGAGACGCGTCATCATCCAGAGACACCTGGTTCCACAAGGGAAGCTCCGCCCACCGCATGAGGCCTTCACCCTGATGATGATTATTGATGATGATGCTGCTGGTTATTGATGATACTGCTGCTGGTTATTGATGATACTGCTGCTGGTTATTGATGATACTGCTGCTGGTTGTTGATGATAATGCTGCTGGTTATTGATGATAATACCAAGTCGGTTTAAATGTGACGTCACCTGACGTGACTGTATTGAAGTGAACTGACTGATAGATTAGTGTTAAGAAAACACACCAGAACAGTTTAACAGTTAATCTAAAAAGACTGAAGATGTAAAGTGTGTGTTGTGTAAAGAAACTGGTTTCCCTGTACAATGTGTTGTTGGTGACCACATAACTTGCCTTAGATGACAGATGCTCGTAGACTCATCGTTGGCCTAAGGAGCGACACTTTATTCACTGTCATTCACGCACGTTACACTCTCAGCCATGCCGGTGTCCGGTCTCATCACACTGTCCCGTATCACTCCGCCCACTCGTCATTCACATCAGCATCACAGTATAAGTGCGCGGCACTATGTACTACAAAATGAAAGTCTTTGGTGTCCACAGTGAACGTGTGAAGGTTGACAAAGACAATTTAACTATTTAAAGGTGAAATTGTTTAGTTAAAAAAAGGATCATAAAAATTATCAATCCAATTAAAAACATGTTAAGTTTAGATAAACATATTAATTAAAAATCAGTAGTCAAAGAATAGAATACATTTTTTGTTTACACTATCTTAATTATTAAGACTCTAATCCTGAAAAACTAGGTTGTGGACTAGGTTTTAAAATGACTAGTTTTTGAACCCAGCTAACTATGTATTTTAAAGGAACCAGGTTTAGAACTAACCAGCATCACTGTGTGCAGGAGACACACTCTGAAGCACAGGATTCAGATTTACGGTAGTGTTAATGGGAAGAAAAACGGAGTAGGGGTCACTTTAAAAGAAGGGTTAGCTAAGAGGATTGTGTAGGTGGAAAGTGTCAGATCCAGTGATGAGGGGGAAACTTGACATTGAGGGTGTGATATTTACGAGCGGAAGGAACATTCTTCCTTCTCCACTCCACTCATTAATGCACTGGTGCTGTTTTCCTCTCCATCGCATGCCACCACCTTTCTAAATATTCCTCCACCAGCTCCGTGCAGATCAGTGTCATCTGTGAACATCATGGTCCATGGGGAATCCAGTCTAACTTCATGTCAGCCTATTACCTCCACAGCAAACAGGAAGGGGCTCAGATCTGATCCCTGATCAGTCCCACCTCTACCTCGAACCCCTGTCACACCTGCAGCACACCTCACCTGTTCTGCTGCCCTCCTTCATGTCCTGTACTGTTCTAACGGACTTCACTGCCACTCGACTTCCTCA
Organism: Antennarius striatus; assembly: GCF_040054535.1. Taxonomy (NCBI): domain Eukaryota; kingdom Metazoa; phylum Chordata; class Actinopteri; order Lophiiformes; family Antennariidae; genus Antennarius; species Antennarius striatus. The sequence continues at coordinate 23,071 of NC_090798.1, read as the reverse complement.
TGCAGTCCTACACTTCCTCTGTCAGACTTTCTCTAGATCTACAAAGACACCATGGAGCTTCTTCTTTGGGGCAGCAGTGTCTCTGTGGTAACCCTAACCCTAGGTTTTTCAGTAAATTTTGGTACTACAACTTGTTTCATCACTGAACACAAAGCCTGTTAGTTCTTGGGTCTCCGTCTAGAGGAGCTTCTTCATAGAAAAACCCTAAAAGATGTATTGGTGTGTGTGTGTCCGTCCGTCCGTCCGTCCCTCTGATTGTGGTGATAATACTGCTGCTGGTGATGATGGTGACGCTGATGACGCTGATGATGATGATGATGCTGCTGCTGATGACGCTGCTGATGACGCTGATGATGACGCTGATGATGATGATGATGATGATGATAATACTGATGATGACACTGCTGATTGTTGGGCTATCACTCAGCGGCGCCCGGATGGGAGGGAAGACCTCAGGCCTTTGTTTCCAGGTGGGCCGGGTCCTGTCATGTCTCCCAAAGGAGGTCCAATCAAACGTCCATCACACACAGCTGGAAGAGAAGAACACATTAAAAACACAGCAGGCCACCTACAAGGTCTTCAAGAGGGACGGAGCACGGGACGGACGGAATCCATTTCCTTTTTACAACCTGTCTTATACACTTCAAAGAAACATAATAAACATCTGGGTTGATGGGTTGTCATGGAAACAGCCTCTGTCCAGAACTGGCAGGGGACCAGAGACGGAGATGACATGTCAGTGTGATCAGCTTCGTTCACACTGGTCTTTAATTCAACACGTTGATCCCAAGAACAGAAATGTTTCCTTCAAAGGAGTCACGACATCAGAGGAACCTATCAATATGTCTGATCAGTACTGAATATATCATTATTATCATACTCAATAATCATTACTGTCACAAAGTCATTTGTTGGTGATTTGAATTCCACTGCATTAACCCCTGATATTCAGCCACTCATCCCAATTCATCTTGTATTATTGGGTTAGAACACGAAGCCAGTGGACCAGTAGAACAAAGAGAGTTATACTGGTGTCTGTGGGACCGAGCTGCAAATTATTATTACATTCTAAAGAAAATGCATTTAAAATGACGTCTAGAATGGCACCGGATGAACTGCACACAGTTTGTGTGATGCAGGCCGTCAGTCTAAGAGTTTGTAGTATTTTTATCTTCATTTACAGCCTGTTTGGTGTGGCAGAGAAAAATAAAGGGTTTCAACCGTCACTCTTCTCTGCCTAGCATACATGTTCTGTGTGTGTGCGTGTGTGTGTGTGTGTGCGTGTGTGTGTGTGTGTGTGTGTGTGTGCGTGTGTGTGTGTGTCTGTGTGTGTGTTATTCCTCTCTGTTCAGTGATATCATGTGATATTCTCTGTCTTAATTCAATCAGACCTGAGGACACACACACACACACACACACACACACACACACACACACACACACACACACACACACACACAGTACTGATAAATGTGTGTTGTGATCCGTCCTCCTGAGAAGAAGCAGGTGAGCGGTCATGCGTGTAGCGCCACCTGCTGTCAGCAGAAGGACCTGAGCACCAGTTTCAGTCCCAATCAGGTGTGAAGTAGAACCGGTTCTAATCAGTCCGGTCTGACCCTCATGTCCAGGATCACTGGTGTGAGGACTTGTGTTTCAATATTAAATCTGGTTTCTGGTTCTGGTTCCTGTTCTCCTTCATGTTCGCTGTGATTCTTCTGAAATATTCAGCTTTGGGTTTTATTCACGTTTTCAGGTGAGAGTGTTGTAATTGTTCAAGAATAAAATGAATCATCAGAAACACAACTTGTCTAATAAACAGTTCATGTTGGACGTGAACAACTTCTACTGCGCATGTGCGCTGCGTCGGTGGATTCAAGGAAATCAGACTAATGATGACCAGCTGCAGCAGGAGCCGCGTGACCATGATGATTGGCTGATGGGTGGGCGTGGATCGGCTGATTGATCAGCGTGGATTGGCTGATGGGATGGTTTTATGTCAGATTTGGCGTCTCCAACACAGGTGATGTCAGTCGGCGTGCAGAGTTTGGTTCAGCGCCTTCAGGTCAGCGTTAACGCGGGTTTCTCCTCCACGGCTCTGGAAGCTTCGCTTCAGGACGAGTTAAGATTCAAGCAGCAGCGACCCGGCGTTAGCCAGCAGCTGTGTGTAAAGCTGGCGTTAACCCGCGGCTGTGCCTTTCCTCAGTCCCGTTGTGGCGATGATGGAGGAAGGTGAGTTTGTGAAGTGCTCCCGCGTTGCATGTGGTATAAAAAGTTCAACGAATGAAGTTAAAGTGTTAGAAAGTAAGAATTGGGTTTGATACTATCGAGTTTTTGTGATCTTAAGTTTAGTTTTTGTCCCGAGTAAAGTGTTTGGTCAATGTTTAGAGAATGTGTATTTCGCAGGAGAAGTTCAGGACAACCGCGTCAATTGTTTTCATGACATTTCCTGTGCTGCAGGTTGCTGCGCTCTGTCCCGCTTTGTGTGCGCAATTTGTGACCGTGTCTCTTCATTTGTGCAGAATAAATACGCCAGCTGGGCTCAAACCATCACGCCCAGGGTCCTTATTACACAACGGAGAGACCTTAAAGGACAAGTTGGGCCAGACCGGCTACATCAGCAGGTGTGTGTAAAGCTGGCTGATGGAGCTGCAGGACGTCACCCCCACAGTCCCGGTCCGGGGCGGCCAGAGGAAGCCCCTGAGCGGCTTCCTCTCGGAGGAGCCTCCAGCAGCAGGTAAGTCCCTCCTGATGGGGGTGTTGGCTCATGGAGGGGCAGAACCAGTGGCCACCAGATGTGTGGCGGTGCTCACGTTAACTTACCGGGCCCTCAGGTCCGGTACCGAGCTGGACCTGGGGTGACGTAGGCCTGCAGACACCGGTTGTTGGTCGGACTGAAACGTGAGCGCGCTCCGGTGTGAAATTATTTGTTTGAAACTTAAAATCAGACCAGCTTTGATTTCAATGACGTCACTTTAATTAAAAACCTAAAAGGGCAAAAATCTAAACGGCTGGAGTCACAGTGATGAGACGTGTCATCATCCAGAGACACCTGGTTCCACAAGGGAAGCTCCGCCCACCGCATGAGGCCTTCACCCTGATGATGATTATTGATGATGATGCTGCTGGTTATTGATGATGATGCTGCTGGTTATTGATGATGCTGCTGGTTATTGATGATAATGCTGCTGGTTATTGATGATAATACCAAGTCGTGTTAAATGTGACGTCACCTGACGTGACTGCATTGAAGTGAACTGACTGATAGATTAGTGTTAAGAAAACACACCAGAATAGTTTAACAGTTAATCTAAAAAGATTCAAGCTGTAAAGTGTGTGTTGTGTAAAGAAACTGGTTTCCCTGTACAATGTGTTGTTGGTCACCACATAACTTGCCTTAGATGACAGATGCTCGTAGACTCATCGTTGGCCTCAGGAGCGACACTTTATTCAGTCATTCACACACGTTACACTCTCAGCCATGCCGGTGTCTGGTCTCATCACACTGTCCCGTATCACTCCGCCCACAAAGCATCACAGTATAAGTGCACGGCACTATGTACCTCACAATGAAAGTCTTTGGTGTCCACAGTGAATGTGTAAAGGTTGACAAAGACTATTTTAACTCAGAAATGACAAGAACTAAAAAGCATTTACTTGCATAAATGTGTAACAAGTGGGTCATTGTGCAAATTGAGCACCATTTCAACTTTCTATAGTTTTATGTAAACATTTAGTTTTCCTTCAGGTGTTCATGAAACATTTCTTTTTGTCATTTGGTCTTTGCTGACTGGAGCTCAGGTTTGGCTCGATGGTCCTTTGTCTCTCTCGAGTGGTTAAAATGAGTACTACAGCTAATGAACTGTCGTTTTCACCTGATCTAGAGTTTTATTGGTCTAAAGTTGTGAATCTTAGTTTTGTCTATTTAATTATTGTCAGAGGTTGGGGGTAGGGGCTGGTTAGTTCGGGAGGGGGGCAGAGAGGGAAGAGTGCACCGATGAATCAGAATGTAAGAGGTGAAATTGTTTAGTTACAAAAAGGATCATAAAAATTATCAATCCAATTAAAACATGTTAAGTTTAGATAAACATTTTAATGAAAAATCAGTAGTCAAAGAATAGGATTACATTTTTTTGTTTACACTATCTTAATTATGAAGACTCTAATTCTGAAAAACTAGGTTGTGGACTAGATTTTAAAATGACTAGTTTTTGAACCCAGCTAACTATGTATTTTAAAGGAACCAGGTTTAGAACTAACCAGCATCACTGTGTGCAGGAGAGCAGGTGGAAAGGCAGTAGGTCTAGAATCTGAAGAACAGGATTCAGATTTACTGTGGTGTTAATGGGAAGAGAAACTGAGTAGGGGTCACTTTAAAAGAAGGGTTGGCTAAGAGGATTATGTAGGTGTAAAGTGTCAGATCCAGTGATGAGGGGGAAACTTGACATTGAGGGTGTTATAATTACGAGCGACTTTGGTTTAATTTCCAGGAAAAGAACCACAGATGCGTTATTTGTCTTGATGTTAATGAAGTAGAGAGAAGGTCAGGAGGAGCTCCATGGTGTCTGTAGATCTAGAGAAAGAATGACAGGGTACCCAGAGAGGAACTGGGGTCCTGCATGAAGTCTGGAGTGGCAGAGGTCCGTTAGAACAGTACAGGACATGAACGAGTTCAGCTGAACAGGTGAGGTGTGCTGCAGGTGTGAGGGAGTTCAACGTAGAGGTGGGACTGATCAGGGATCAGATCTGAGCCCCTTCCTGTTTGCAGTGGTGATGATGGGCTGACTGATGGAGTTGGACTGGATTACCTCATGGACCATCATGTTCACAGATGACATTGTGAAAGCAGGGATCAGGTGGAGGAACATTCTTCCTTCCCACTCCACTCATTAATGCACAGGTGCTGTTTTCCTCTCCATCGCATGCCACCACCTTTCTAAATGTTCCTCCACCTGCTCCGTGCAGATCAGTGTCATCTGTGAACATCATGGTCCATGGGGAATCCAGTCTAACTTCATGTCAGCCTATTACCTCCACTGCAAACAGGAAGGGGCTCAGATCTGATTCGTGATTAGTCCCACCTCTACCTCGAACCCCTCCCTCACACCTGCAGCACACCTCACCTGTTCTGCTGCCCTCGTTCATGTCCTGTACTGTTCTAACGGACTTCTCTGCCAGTCCAGACCTCCTCATGTAGTCCCACACTTCCTCTCTGTCATAAACTTTCTCTAGATCTACAAAGACACCATTGAGCTTGTCCTTTGGGGCAGCAGTGTCTCCATGGTAGAGCGGACGCCTTGTGGTCAGACATTGGCGGTTCGAGTCCCGCTTCCACTAGCCAGTTTCAGAGTGGGAGGTGTCTGCTCACCTCCCGGTCACTGCCGAGGAGCCCTTGACCGAGGCGGTGTCCCCCCTACAACCAAATTTGCGGCGCGACCTTCACTCGGCCTCCCCCTGTACTGCTTGTGGTACTAATGGCATGCCTACAGGTCCCTAGTGTTAGGGTTGGAGCCCTAACCCGTAGGGCTCATGGGAAGGTTAGCTTCCATTGGTTCCAGCTCTAAACACAGTGCTACATCCACACTCCACTGTCTGGGAGATGGATTTTATGTGAAATCCCTTTAGGGGCCAGAGCCATGTTCATTTGGATCACCACACAAGTTTTGTGAGGTGACCCGATTGGGCCAGCTCAACAGGGGGAGTTGTTGGGAGTTATCATTAAACAAATGGAAACGACCACAAAGCCCATCTGCTGACACAAACATGGATAATACACACTTTGTTCCTTGTCTACCACATCGTGTGAAGGGACACATACGGCAAACTGATCGTTGTTCAGTTAACTTTGTTGGTACTACAACTTGTTTCATCACTGGAGATGCACCTCTAGACTGAGACCAAAGAACCAAGAGGGTTTGTGTTCATAGAGGGAGGGACACACACACACACACACACACACACACACACACACACGATGACTGATCCTTCGATGTCGGATCTTCCTATCATTGTGAAGCAGAACCCTAACACACAGACACACTTTAGGGTTTTTCTGATTGTGGTGATGATGATGATGTGCTATTGATAATGCTGCAGAAATTGAATGCCTCAAAGATGATACTAACAATGATTATGGTGATGAGGATGCCGATTAGGGTATCAATAATTAAGATGCTTATGAACATGATGCTGATACTGCTAACAATGATGGCGATGAGGTGATTGAGGTGATGAGCAGTATTCGGTGTTTCATGTCCGAATCCATCACATACATCCATGGCCTAATATGTCCTCACATTTGTAGCCTAAAAAACAACCGGTCATGCTCTCGCGTCCCAACAGGTATTGGGATCTCCCACATTATATAAAGTTGTCTTTGTATGATGTGGGAGATGCACCTGAGTAAGACTCCTGTATCAGAGCGGTCATCAGAGTGCGACTCAACGTCAAAACGGCTTTTACCGCGGTCGTCAATTTCCCTGGACAGAAACCCGTCTGAGCCATCAAGGAGTTCCACAGGATTACAGGTGAGTCATGTGGAGATCTGTTAAATTAACTTAAAATTATATCTGACATTGTGCTGCAACCTCAGACTTCAGTACCTCAGTTTAATTTTTCTTTAGGATTTCCCGACATAACTGGCTGCATGGATGGCACCCCATCGAGGCTCCATCCTATAAATCCATCAACCCAAACGTGCAGGTACATGTAGATTGACTGTTAAAATGTTAGACTGAGTCATAGCTAAACTAACACGTGTCATTCTCTGCCCTGTCAAGATCATGTGTGGTGCTGAAATCCACATTTCTGAAGTGGAGGCAATGTAGGTTGGGTCGGTCCACGGCTCCTGGATATACGGTGAGTCTTTCCTGAAAGGTCTAGGTTGGCCGGACAGAGGGATGGAGATGGGAAGGACATGCATTTTTAGGAACAAGGGTCATCTGCTGAGTTGTCGGAACGATGGCGATATAAATTTGATGAATCCCACGATGAAGTTGTGGGTAACGAGTGGTAGAAGGTAGTTTGGACAGATGTGAGTATTTACAGGCGACTTTGGTTTAATTTCCAGGAAAAGAAGCACAGATGCATTCTTTTCCTTGAGGATGTTAATGAAGTACAGAGAAGGTCAGGAGGAGCTCCATGTTGTCTGTGGATCTAGAGAAAGATTGACCGGGTACCCAGAGAGGAACTGGGGTCCTGCATGAAGTCTGGAGTGGCAGAGGTCCGTTAGAACAGTACAGGACATGAACGAGTTCAGCTGAACAGGTGAGGTGTGCTGCAGGTGTGAGGGAGTTCAACGTAGAGGTGGGACTGATCAGGGATCAGATCTGAGCCCCTTCCTGTTTGCAGTGGTGATGATGGGCTGACTGATGGAGTTGGACTGGATTACCTCATGGACCATCATGATCACAGATGACATTGTGAAAGCAGGGATCAGGTGGAGGAACATTCTTCCTTCTCCACTCCACTCATTAATGCACAGGTGCTGTTTTCCTCTCCATCGCATGCCACCACCTTTCTAAATGTTCCTCCAACAGCTCCGTGCAGATCAGTGTCATCTGTGAACATCATGGTCCATGGGGAATCCAGTCTGACTTCATGTCAGCCTATTACCTCCACTGCAAACAGGAAGGGGCTCAGATCTGATTCCTGATCAGTCCCACCTCTACCTCGAACTCCTGTCACACCTGCAGCACACCTCACCTGTTCTGCTGCCCTTGGTCATGTCCTGTACTGTTCTAACGGACTTCTCTGCCAGTCCAGACCTCCTCATGTAGTCCCACACTTCCTCTCTATCATAGACTTTCTCTAGATCTACAAAGACACCATGGAGCTTCTCTTTTGGGGCAGTAGTGTCTCCGTTGTAGAGCAGACGCCTTGCGGTCAGACATTGGCGGTTCGAGTCCTGCTCCCACCAGCCAGTTTCAGAGTGGGAGGTGTCTGCTCACCTCCCGGTCACTGCCGAGGAGCCCTTGAACGAGGCGGTGTCCCCCCTACAACCAAATTTGCGGCGCGACCGTCACTCGGCCTCCCCCCTGTACTGCTTGTGGTACTAATGGCATGCCTACAGGTCCCTAGTGTTAGGGTTAGAACCTTAACCCCTAGGGCTCATGGGAAGGTTGGCTTCCATTGGTTCCAGCTCTAAACATAGTGCTACATCCACACTCCACTGTCTGGGAGACGGATTTTATGTGAAATCCCTTTAGGGGCCAGAGCCATGTTCATTTGGATCACCACACAAGTTTTGTGAGGTGACCCGATTGGGCCAGCTCAACAGGGGGAGTTGTTGGGAGTTATCATTAAACAAATGGAAACGACCACAAAGCCCATCTGCTGACACAAACATGGATAATACACACTTTGTTCCTTGTCTACCACATCGTGTGAAGGGACACATACGGCAAACTGATCGTTGTTCAGTTAACTTTGTTGGTACTACAACTTGTTTCATCACTGGAGATGCACCTCTAGACCGAGACCAAAGAACCAAGAGGGTTTGTGTTCATAGAAAAACCCTAAAGTGTGTGTGTGTCCCTCCCTCTGATTGTGGTGGTGGTGATGATGATGTGCTATTGATAATGCTGATGAAATTGAATGCCTTAAAGATGATCCTAACAATGATTATGGTGAGGATGCCGATTAGGGTATCAATAATTAAGATGCTGATGAACATGATGCTGATACTGCTAACAATGATGACGATGAGGTGATTGAGGTGATGAACAGTATTCGGTGTTTCATGTCCGAATCCATCACATACATCCATGGCCTAATATGTCCTCACATTTGTAGCCTAAAAAACAACCGGTCATGCTCTCGCGTCCCAACAGGTATTGGGATCTCCCACATTATATAAAGTTGTCTTTGTATGATGTGGGAGATGCACCTGAGTAAGACTCCTGTATCAGAGCGGTCATCAGAGTGCGACTCAACGTCAAAACGGCTTTTACCGCGGTCGTCAATTTCCCTGGACAGAAACCCGTCTGAGCCATCAAGGAGTTCCACAGGATTACAGGTGAGTCATGTGGAGATCTGTTAAATTAACTTAAAATTATATCTGACATTGTGCTGCAACCTCAGACTTCAGTACCTCAGTTTAATTTTTCTTTAGGATTTCCCGACATAACTGGCTGCATGGATGGCACCCCATCGAGGCTCCATCCTATAAATCCATCAACCCAAACGTGCAGGTACATGTAGATTGACTGTTAAAATGTTAGACTGAGTCATAGCTAAACTAACACGTGTCATTCTCTGCCCTGTCAAGATCATGTGTGGTGCTGAAATCCACATTTCTGAAGTGGAGGCAATGTAGGTTGGGTCGGTCCACGACTCCTGGATATACGGTGAGTGTTACCTGAAAGGTCTCTACAGGTTGGCCGGACAGAGGGATGGAGATGGGCAGGACGTGCAGCAGGTTAGGGTGATGAATAGAGATGGAAATGTGGCAACTAGTGCCAGTGTCCTGGGTAGATGGAAGGAATACTCTGAGGAGATGAGGAAAATCAGAAAAAGGAGGGTGGAAGATGCAAGTGTGGTGGACCAGGAAGTAGCGGTGATCAGCAAGTGTGAAGGTAGAATGGCACTAAAGAGTAAGGAACGGGAGGGCAGTTGGTCTGGATGGCATTCCTGGAGGTACGGAACCTTCTCTTGGGTGGCTGTGGAGTTTTTGACCAGGTTGTTCGACAGAATTTTAGCGGCTGAGAAGATGCCTGAGGAATGGAGGAAGAGTGTGCTGGTTCCCATTTTTAGGAACAAGGGTCATCTGCTGAGTTGTGGGAACTATGGAGGGATACATTTGATGAATCCCACGATGAAGTTGTGGGTAACGAGTGGTAGAAGGTAGTTAGGACAGATGTGAGTATTTACAGGTGACTTTGGTTTAATTTCCAGGAAAAGAAGCACAGATGCATTCTTTTCCTTGAGGATGTTAATGAAGTAGAGAGAAGGTCAGGAGGAGCTCCATGGTGTCTGTAGATCTAGAGAAAGAATGACAGGGTACCCAGAGAGGAACTGGGGTCCTGCATGAAGTCTGGAGTGGCAGAGGTCCGTTAGAACAGTACAGGACATGAACGAGTTCAGCTGAACAGGTGAGGTGTGCTGCAGGTGTGAGGGAGTTCAACGTAGAGGTGGGACTGATCAGGGATCAGATCTGAGCCCCTTCCTGTTTGCAGTGGTGATGATGGGCTGACTGATGGAGTTGGACTGGATTACCTCATGGACCATCATGTTCACAGATGACATTGTGAAAGCAGGGATCAGGTGGAGGAACATTCTTCCTTCTCCACTCATTAATGCACAGGTGCTGTTTTCCTCTCCATCGCATGCCACCACCTTTCTAAACGTTCCTCCACCAGCTCCGTGCAGATCAGTGTCATCTGAACATCATGGTCCATGGGGAATCCAGTCTAACTTCATATGTCAGCCTATTACCTCCACTGCAAACAGGAAGGGGCTCAGATCTGATCCCTGATCAGTTCTACCTCTACCTCGAACCCCTCCCTCACACCTGCAGCACACCTCACCTGTTCTGCTGCCCTCGTTCATGTCCTGTACTGTTCTAACGGACTTCTCTGCCAGTCCAGACCTCCTCATGCAGTCCCACACTTCCTCTCTGTCATAAACTTTCTCTAGATGTACAAAGACACCATGGAGCTCCTTCTGACCTTCTCTGTACCTCATTAACATTCTCAAGGCAAATAATGCATCTGTGCTCCTTTTCCTGGGAATGAAACCATATTGTTGCTCGTAAATACTCCCGTCTGTCCTAACTCTGCCCTGTACCATTTGTTCCAAGAACTTCATTGTGTGACTCATCAACTCTATCCTAGTGTTTCTACAACTCTGCACGTCACCTTTGTTCCTAAAAATGGGAACCAGCACACTTCCTCCATTTCTCAGGCATCTTCTCAGCCGCTAGAACTCTGTTGAACAACCTAGTCAAAAACTCCAGTCACCTCAGAGAAGGTTCCATACCTCCAGGGATGTCTTCCAGATCAATTGCCTTCCTGTTCCTTCCTCTTTAGAGCTATTTAGTGCTAGATGTACGTTTTATCTCATCAAGGAAAATATGGTCTGAGACTATTTGAAATTGTGTAGAAAAAATTATTTTTAAAAGGAGTGTAACATTCCATTCAAGAACCAGTTACCAGGGAAGAGATCATGTAAAACTAAAGAACAAGTATGAACCAGTTTATGAAGAGGAGCTAAACTCTGCATACATGCAGTGCTTGTATGTCATCCCATGATGCACATAGTTATTCAGCACTTTATTTGTTGCATTGATTGTAGTTTGGCAAAATATTTTTTATTAAACGATTGCAAGATACTGCCGCTGTCTTTACTTCTGCTCCACAGGTGGGGAACACGCATGGAAGACAGGAAATCCAAAGGCCTGACCCCCCCCCCCCCTTCAGCAGCTGGAGCTCGACTAAGAGTGGCAGATAGGACAGATGGAATTGCAGTCAATCTCCTTTTCTTGCCCTTCTCTATCCCCACTTTATTTCCTTTCCCACCCAACCGGTCAAGGCGGATGACCGTCCCCCAGAGCCTGGGTCCTGCCCGGAGTTTCTTCCTCAATGAGGGAGTTTTTCCCCGCCGCTGTCGCTTCTGCTTGCTCTGGTGGGTCTTGTTGGGTTTGTCTTGTAAAGCGCTTTGAAATGTTGATGTGATAAAGCGCTACACAAATAAAAGTTTATTGAACTAATTTTGGCTGTATTTTTCTGAGAAATGACCTTTATCTTTTGGTTTCTGACATGGAGACGCCCTTTGTCAAGACTCTTCATGCTTTTCAAGTTGTTGAAAGTAAGCGGAAGGTTTTAGTGATTACACCCCATGATGTGGGATACCTCAAGACCTTTTTAATGTCCAAACTGTCCAAATTGGTTTTTAAGTAACTGGGTTTTGAACTAATTAACCCTTGAGGTTTAGAACAAAAAGTAGGGTCTAAACTAACTAGGTTTTCAAGTTTATTTCTTATATAGCCCAGATTCACATAAAATGTCTCAGGGCTTTACGATCTGCACATGGACAATATCCCTCTGACCTTTGTGTACTGCGTGTAGTACGACTCACATCGGATAAGGAACAACTCTCTTCAAAAAACCCTTTTAACAAGAAAAAAAATGGATGGAAAAACCTCAGGAAGACTACAGAGGAGGGACCCGTCTTCCAGGACAGAAGGAGCAATCCATCCAGATGCTGATCCATCCAGTAGGACCACCAGCCGATGGAGCAGACCGAGGTCACAGATGGCCAATAATCCACCACACAAAGGCCTGAAAGAGACAACAGGAGAGACGGAGCAAGGGCGAGATTGACTGTCTATTTATGATTGTTTCTGTTTACATTGTTTGGACTTTTACACCAATGCCTCTTTATGTGCTCTCAATTGTCACTTAGGGATGAATAAAGTTTTTTAAATTGAATTTTAAGTTTTTAGAAATCGTTCAGGGTTTGGTGTAAAGGTTGGCTTTAGGATAGGTTAAGGTTAAGGGGTTTTCAGGCTGTGGGACAGGGGTTTGAGGGTGTGGTGGTTAGGGTTTGGGGTTAAGGGTTAGGTTTTGGGGCTTAGGGGTTAGAGGGTTAGGGTTTGGGGCTTAGGGGGTTTGGGGTTAGAGGGTTAGGGTTTAGAGGGTTAGGGTTTGGGCGTTTAGGGGGTTACAGGGTTAGGGTTTGGGGGTTTAGGGGTTAGAGGGTTAGGGTTTAGGGGTTAGAGGGTTAGGGTTTGGGGGTTTAGGGGTTAGAGGTTTAGGGTTTGGGGTTTTGGGGGTTAGAGGGTTAGGGTTTGGGGTTTTGGGGGTTAGAGGGTTAGGGTTTGGGGTTTTGGGGTTAGAGGGTTAGGGTTTGGGGTTTTGGGGGTTAGAGGGTTAGGGTTTGGGGTTTTGGGGATTAGAGGGTTAGGGTTTGGGGTTTTGGGGGTTAGAGGGTTAGGGTTTGGGGTTTTGGGGGTTAGAGGTTTGGGGTTTGGGGGTTAGAGGGTTAGGGTTTGGGGTTTTGGGGGTTAGAGGGTTAGGGTTTGGGGTTTTGGGGGTTAGAGGGTTTGGGGTTTTGGGGGTTAGAGGGTTAGGGTTT
>NC_090798.1:0-5000 GCF_040054535.1 Antennarius striatus | reverse complement strand
GTTAGGGTTAGGGTTAGGGTTAGGGTTAGGGTTAGGGTTAGGGTTAGGGTTAGGGTTAGGGTTAGGGTTAGGGTTAGGGTTAGGGTTAGGGTTAGGGTTAGGGTTAGGGTTAGGGTTAGGGTTAGGGTTAGGGTTAGGGTTAGGGTTAGGGTTAGGGTTAGGGTTAGGGTTAGGGTTAGGGTTAGGGTTAGGGTTAGGGTTAGGGTTAGGGTTAGGGTTAGGGTTAGGGTTAGGGTTAGGGTTAGGGTTAGGGTTAGGGTTAGGGTTAGGGTTAGGGTTAGGGTTAGGGTTAGGGTTAGGGTTAGGGTTAGGGTTAGGGTTAGGGTTAGGGTTAGGGTTAGGGTTAGGGTTAGGGTTAGGGTTAGGGTTAGGGTTAGGGTTAGGGTTAGGGTTAGGGTTAGGGTTAGGGTTAGGGTTAGGGTTAGGGTTAGGGTTAGGGTTAGGGTTAGGGTTAGGGTTAGGGTTAGGGTTAGGGTTAGGGTTAGGGTTAGGGTTAGGGTTAGGGTTAGGGTTAGGGTTAGGGTTAGGGTTAGGGTTAGGGTTAGGGTTAGGGTTAGGGTTAGGGTTAGGGTTAGGGTTAGGGTTAGGGTTAGGGTTAGGGTTAGGGTTAGGGTTAGGGTTAGGGTTAGGGTTAGGGTTAGGGTTAGGGTTAGGGTTAGGGTTAGGGTTAGGGTTAGGGTTAGGGTTAGGGTTAGGGTTAGGGTTAGGGTTAGGGTTAGGGTTAGGGTTAGGGTTAGGGTTAGGGTTAGGGTTAGGGTTAGGGTTAGGGTTAGGGTTAGGGTTAGGGTTAGGGTTAGGGTTAGGGTTAGGGTTAGGGTTAGGGTTAGGGTTAGGGTTAGGGTTAGGGTTAGGGTTAGGGTTAGGGTTAGGGTTAGGGTTAGGGTTAGGGTTAGGGTTAGGGTTAGGGTTAGGGTTAGGGTTAGGGTTAGGGTTAGGGTTAGGGTTAGGGTTAGGGTTAGGGTTAGGGTTAGGGTTAGGGTTAGGGTTAGGGTTAGGGTTAGGGTTAGGGTTAGGGTTAGGGTTAGGGTTAGGGTTAGGGTTAGGGTTAGGGTTAGGGTTAGGGTTAGGGTTAGGGTTAGGGTTAGGGTTAGGGTTAGGGTTAGGGTTAGGGTTAGGGTTAGGGTTAGGGTTAGGGTTAGGGTTAGGGTTAGGGTTAGGGTTAGGGTTAGGGTTAGGGTTAGGGTTAGGGTTAGGGTTAGGGTTAGGGTTAGGGTTAGGGTTAGGGTTAGGGTTAGGGTTAGGGTTAGGGTTAGGGTTAGGGTTAGGGTTAGGGTTAGGGTTAGGGTTAGGGTTAGGGTTAGGGTTAGGGTTAGGGTTAGGGTTAGGGTTAGGGTTAGGGTTAGGGTTAGGGTTAGGGTTAGGGTTAGGGTTAGGGTTAGGGTTAGGGTTAGGGTTAGGGTTAGGGTTAGGGTTAGGGTTAGGGTTAGGGTTAGGGTTAGGGTTAGGGTTAGGGTTAGGGTTAGGGTTAGGGTTAGGGTTAGGGTTAGGGTTAGGGTTAGGGTTAGGGTTAGGGTTAGGGTTAGGGTTAGGGTTAGGGTTAGGGTTAGGGTTAGGGTTAGGGTTAGGGTTAGGGTTAGGGTTAGGGTTAGGGTTAGGGTTAGGGTTAGGGTTAGGGTTAGGGTTAGGGTTAGGGTTAGGGTTAGGGTTAGGGTTAGGGTTAGGGTTAGGGTTAGGGTTAGGGTTAGGGTTAGGGTTAGGGTTAGGGTTAGGGTTAGGGTTAGGGTTAGGGTTAGGGTTAGGGTTAGGGTTAGGGTTAGGGTTAGGGTTAGGGTTAGGGTTAGGGTTAGGGTTAGGGTTAGGGTTAGGGTTAGGGTTAGGGTTAGGGTTAGGGTTAGGGTTAGGGTTAGGGTTAGGGTTAGGGTTAGGGTTAGGGTTAGGGTTAGGGTTAGGGTTAGGGTTAGGGTTAGGGTTAGGGTTAGGGTTAGGGTTAGGGTTAGGGTTAGGGTTAGGGTTAGGGTTAGGGTTAGGGTTAGGGTTAGGGTTAGGGTTAGGGTTAGGGTTAGGGTTAGGGTTAGGGTTAGGGTTAGGGTTAGGGTTAGGGTTAGGGTTAGGGTTAGGGTTAGGGTTAGGGTTAGGGTTAGGGTTAGGGTTAGGGTTAGGGTTAGGGTTAGGGTTAGGGTTAGGGTTAGGGTTAGGGTTAGGGTTAGGGTTAGGGTTAGGGTTAGGGTTAGGGTTAGGGTTAGGGTTAGGGTTAGGGTTAGGGTTAGGGTTAGGGTTAGGGTTAGGGTTAGGGTTAGGGTTAGGGTTAGGGTTAGGGTTAGGGTTAGGGTTAGGGTTAGGGTTAGGGTTAGGGTTAGGGTTAGGGTTAGGGTTAGGGTTAGGGTTAGGGTTAGGGTTAGGGTTAGGGTTAGGGTTAGGGTTAGGGTTAGGGTTAGGGTTAGGGTTAGGGTTAGGGTTAGGGTTAGGGTTAGGGTTAGGGTTAGGGTTAGGGTTAGGGTTAGGGTTAGGGTTAGGGTTAGGGTTAGGGTTAGGGTTAGGGTTAGGGTTAGGGTTAGGGTTAGGGTTAGGGTTAGGGTTAGGGTTAGGGTTAGGGTTAGGGTTAGGGTTAGGGTTAGGGTTAGGGTTAGGGTTAGGGTTAGGGTTAGGGTTAGGGTTAGGGTTAGGGTTAGGGTTAGGGTTAGGGTTAGGGTTAGGGTTAGGGTTAGGGTTAGGGTTAGGGTTAGGGTTAGGGTTAGGGTTAGGGTTAGGGTTAGGGTTAGGGTTAGGGTTAGGGTTAGGGTTAGGGTTAGGGTTAGGGTTAGGGTTAGGGTTAGGGTTAGGGTTAGGGTTAGGGTTAGGGTTAGGGTTAGGGTTAGGGTTAGGGTTAGGGTTAGGGTTAGGGTTAGGGTTAGGGTTAGGGTTAGGGTTAGGGTTAGGGTTAGGGTTAGGGTTAGGGTTAGGGTTAGGGTTAGGGTTAGGGTTAGGGTTAGGGTTAGGGTTAGGGTTAGGGTTAGGGTTAGGGTTAGGGTTAGGGTTAGGGTTAGGGTTAGGGTTAGGGTTAGGGTTAGGGTTAGGGTTAGGGTTAGGGTTAGGGTTAGGGTTAGGGTTAGGGTTAGGGTTAGGGTTAGGGTTAGGGTTAGGGTTAGGGTTAGGGTTAGGGTTAGGGTTAGGGTTAGGGTTAGGGTTAGGGTTAGGGTTAGGGTTAGGGTTAGGGTTAGGGTTAGGGTTAGGGTTAGGGTTAGGGTTAGGGTTAGGGTTAGGGTTAGGGTTAGGGTTAGGGTTAGGGTTAGGGTTAGGGTTAGGGTTAGGGTTAGGGTTAGGGTTAGGGTTAGGGTTAGGGTTAGGGTTAGGGTTAGGGTTAGGGTTAGGGTTAGGGTTAGGGTTAGGGTTAGGGTTAGGGTTAGGGTTAGGGTTAGGGTTAGGGTTAGGGTTAGGGTTAGGGTTAGGGTTAGGGTTAGGGTTAGGGTTAGGGTTAGGGTTAGGGTTAGGGTTAGGGTTAGGGTTAGGGTTAGGGTTAGGGTTAGGGTTAGGGTTAGGGTTAGGGTTAGGGTTAGGGTTAGGGTTAGGGTTAGGGTTAGGGTTAGGGTTAGGGTTAGGGTTAGGGTTAGGGTTAGGGTTAGGGTTAGGGTTAGGGTTAGGGTTAGGGTTAGGGTTAGGGTTAGGGTTAGGGTTAGGGTTAGGGTTAGGGTTAGGGTTAGGGTTAGGGTTAGGGTTAGGGTTAGGGTTAGGGTTAGGGTTAGGGTTAGGGTTAGGGTTAGGGTTAGGGTTAGGGTTAGGGTTAGGGTTAGGGTTAGGGTTAGGGTTAGGGTTAGGGTTAGGGTTAGGGTTAGGGTTAGGGTTAGGGTTAGGGTTAGGGTTAGGGTTAGGGTTAGGGTTAGGGTTAGGGTTAGGGTTAGGGTTAGGGTTAGGGTTAGGGTTAGGGTTAGGGTTAGGGTTAGGGTTAGGGTTAGGGTTAGGGTTAGGGTTAGGGTTAGGGTTAGGGTTAGGGTTAGGGTTAGGGTTAGGGTTAGGGTTAGGGTTAGGGTTAGGGTTAGGGTTAGGGTTAGGGTTAGGGTTAGGGTTAGGGTTAGGGTTAGGGTTAGGGTTAGGGTTAGGGTTAGGGTTAGGGTTAGGGTTAGGGTTAGGGTTAGGGTTAGGGTTAGGGTTAGGGTTAGGGTTAGGGTTAGGGTTAGGGTTAGGGTTAGGGTTAGGGTTAGGGTTAGGGTTAGGGTTAGGGTTAGGGTTAGGGTTAGGGTTAGGGTTAGGGTTAGGGTTAGGGTTAGGGTTAGGGTTAGGGTTAGGGTTAGGGTTAGGGTTAGGGTTAGGGTTAGGGTTAGGGTTAGGGTTAGGGTTAGGGTTAGGGTTAGGGTTAGGGTTAGGGTTAGGGTTAGGGTTAGGGTTAGGGTTAGGGTTAGGGTTAGGGTTAGGGTTAGGGTTAGGGTTAGGGTTAGGGTTAGGGTTAGGGTTAGGGTTAGGGTTAGGGTTAGGGTTAGGGTTAGGGTTAGGGTTAGGGTTAGGGTTAGGGTTAGGGTTAGGGTTAGGGTTAGGGTTAGGGTTAGGGTTAGGGTTAGGGTTAGGGTTAGGGTTAGGGTTAGGGTTAGGGTTAGGGTTAGGGTTAGGGTTAGGGTTAGGGTTAGGGTTAGGGTTAGGGTTAGGGTTAGGGTTAGGGTTAGGGTTAGGGTTAGGGTTAGGGTTAGGGTTAGGGTTAGGGTTAGGGTTAGGGTTAGGGTTAGGGTTAGGGTTAGGGTTAGGGTTAGGGTTAGGGTTAGGGTTAGGGTTAGGGTTAGGGTTAGGGTTGGGTTAGGGTTAGGGTTAGGGTTAGGGTTAGGGTTAGGGTTAGGGTTAGGGTTAGGGTTAGGGTTAGGGTTAGGGTTAGGGTTAGGGTTAGGGTTAGGGTTAGGGTTAGGGTTAGGGTTAGGGTTAGGGTTAGGGTTAGGGTTAGGGTTAGGGTTAGGGTTAGGGTTAGGGTTAGGGTTAGGGTTAGGGTTAGGGTTAGGGTGGTTAGGGTTAGGGTTAGGGTGGGTAGGGTTAGGGTTAGGGTTAGGGTTAGGGTTAGGGTTAGGGTTAGGTTAGGGTTAGGGTTAGGGTTAGGGTTAGGGTTA
>NC_090797.1:16835000-16837500 GCF_040054535.1 Antennarius striatus | reverse complement strand
CTTACAATTTTTTTGCCTATAAAATAGAATGAACTGATTTAACACTGAATGTCATCTATAACAAGAAGCTAAATCAATCTACTAATCATTCAACATTAGATAATCTCTTCCTGAATACAATTTAGAAATCAACACACTATTCACACGCTCTACAACTTACCTGTAATATATAACAAGAAATCAATTCACCATTCCAAGTCTTTACTTTAATAATTCTTCCCTTTACTGACTCAGACAATTATTCACCATTTACCTTTATTGGACAACAAAACATTAGTTTACCCTTCCTCTTAACCCTTGCTTCATTTATCTGTAATAGACCAATAAATTAATTCACCATGCTAACTCAACACTTGGAATATAACCTTAACCAATTGATATATTCACCATCCTATTTTATTCACCTCTAACCCAGAAATAAAATCATCCCAAGGGGACATGCGGAGACGTGCCCACATCCTACCTGTCAATTCTTACACCTCAACTATTGTCCCACTCTTAATCTACATTTACCCCACCTACCAAAAACTGCCCACCCACTTCCTCAGACAACAGTGCTATAGAAGTAATTAATTCCTGATCCTATCTAAATACCTTTTACTTTATCCCTTACACACTTAACTTTCAATTTACTATGTGACTTATTGACTTGGCTATTACATTTATCATATCCAAAATTACTCCACGATTCCACTAAAACACTTGACAATTTCATCTGTAACACAGAAAGAAATTGATTTACTAATTCCTCTAACATTGGTCATTTCATCTATAATCCAGACAGATAAATATTACTAACTTACTTTAACACCTGGCACTCTCATCTTAATACAGTAAGCAATTCATTTATCTCTTAACTCACAATAATTTTTACCTGTAAAATAGAATAAATTTATTGAACACTGAAGGTCATCTATTACTAGAAGCTAAATTAATCTACTAATTATTTAACATTAATTTCTTCCTGAATAGAAGTAAGAAATTAACACACTATTTATTCACACGCTCTATAATTCACCATTCCTAGTTTAAACATTAATAATTTTGCCCTTTACTGACTCAGATAATTATTCACCATTTACCTTAACAAGACAACAAAACATTAGTTTACCCTTCCTTTTAACCCTTGGTTCATTTATCCGTAATAGACTAATAAATTAATCCACCATACTAGCACAAAACCTGGAATTTTACCTTTAATAAATGAATATATTCACCATCCTATTTTATCCACCTTTAACCCAGAAATAAAACCATCCCAAGGGGACCTATGGAGACGTCCCCACATCGTACCTGTCAATTTTTACACCTCAACTATTGTCCCACTCTCAATCTACATTTACCCCTCTTACCATAAACTGCCCACCCACTTCCCCAGAATGACCCACCCATAACCTATATAAATCTTCCACCCCAAAACCCACCAATTTATCCGGACGAAACCTTGAAATACTTTTTAGAATCTACCATAGAAGATTTAACCCTCCTTTTCTTCACCGACTCCTAAACTGACCAGATATCTCCTGGCACAACCATCCACCTACCTCAGGTAAGTGCTTCCTAATACCTGTTTCGTATTACTACCACCACCAGCCTTTTATTCCATTTAACAGAGACCACTCGGTCTCACATTTTCCGACCTACTTATCCAGATAATATAAGACCTAATTCTTTACTTTAATATAACAACTACCACCAAAATCAAACCTAAAGATCTTTTGATCCACCAAATTACTTAACTGCCATATATGGGACTTTTGCTCATAATGTAGAATGCTCAGATGCTGTGGTCCACCTCCAATCTTTACCTCTTAAACATTATCTTCCCCAACCAAAATTCTCAATAAATAGACGTAGAAAGGACCCAGTATCTCATTGGACACGGAACACGGCTCAGGACTTGATCACCCTGAGCAGCCGCCAAGGGAGGAGATCGTACGGTTGTGAAAGGCAGAAACGGTTGATGAGACCCTTGGATGCAGCCGCTGATGAGGTGTTCTGAAATTTAGAAACACACATTTATGATCAAAAACACTCAACAGTGATTTGATCCCTTATAGTCCAAAGTAATAATAACCACTTAATACCCAAACATGGCAACCTAAACAAATTGGACCCACCTCTTTCTCATATACCCTCCTTAAATCAACAATCTCAAGACAATACCAATAACCCACCACTTACATCTCACCAGGGGACCTACTTCAACCCATGTAGTAGGTTCTTATTATTATTTTTTTGCTGTTACCACCACCACCTTTTTTACTACCATTATAGATGAAGGCTCTATGGAATTATACATAATATTAATACAGTATACATAGCTTAGAACACCAACACTGTTACACCAAACAGTCAGTGTTACTCTGTTAGAAGGAATGATCAACTATTTATGCACTCAATAACCATGTACTACTTCACAGGAATGTTTGTATTTACACATAGAAAATTGGTTATGGTCTTCCACCTACTAATATGTTAAGAGATTGATAATGATTAT
>NC_090797.1:16827500-16832500 GCF_040054535.1 Antennarius striatus | reverse complement strand
TTTCTTATTTTAAAATTTTATTTATTTAATTTTTTTGGGTATTTTTAACTTTTTTTACTCTTTCTCTTATTCTTGATTTTTTATTTTTTATATATACATATACTCTTTTTTTAAAAATTGGTTGTAATTAGGTGCAAATCCTGTGCCTTTGCCCCCTGTGCTTGTGCTTCGTTTTATCCTTTTAGATCCGTTTTTACCCGGAGAGGAATCAACATGTCGGTTCACCTGTCAAACCGGTTTTCAGTCCTGGTAGCCGCACCGGAGGATCAAACCAGGAAGGCTACCCCAGCCAAAGCAAACCGCCCATCCTCCGGGGCGGCCTCCACCTCCACCTCCACCCCCACCCCCACCTTCAACCGTTCTTCTGCCTCTGATTCGGTCCCACAGACCAAATTGTATTTTAAAATCTTACAAGCTGTCCACCATCTGGAGATCCTAGACTCTCACGTGGAGAAGGGAACATGCCCTCCTGGCATGAAGAAACAGGTGGTCAAATTATCCCAATTCATTAAACCTTCCTCACCCAATGACACAACCTTCAATAAAATTAAGGACAATACAATAAACTGGCTACAAACAAATCTACAGATCTTACACCACCACTACGATGCCGCCATCCAGGCCTTCATCCCCCAACTCCGTTGCTTTGCGGAGGCGGACTATGAGAGGGCGCTTCAGTGGGGGAGAGCTCGGTACAGACATAAACTAACCCCATCCTCTATAACAATATTAAAGGACATTTTAATTTCCAACTGCCCTCCTGTGAAAATAACCCCGACTAAAACAGCCCCCGAGCTCTCCCCCACTGACTTCCCACCTCTCCCTCCTCCCACATCGGCCACGTCGGCGTCACCCCCACTACCATCAACGGAACCAGAGGGGGACCCTAGGGGACCCTTATCCCACCCTGTCCTCCCAGCGCGTAGCCCCACCCGGGAGGTGGTGGCTGCGGTTCACCACAACCCGGTCATCACACCCACCCCTCCATCCCCTGAACCCTCCCCACCTCACGGCATCCCTCCTTCCCCTCCTCCCCTCCTTACCTTCCCCCTCCCTTCCCATCCTTCACCCATAACCCATTGTTGCCCCCTTTCCCCCTCTCCCCCTTCCGCTCCCCTCTCTCCATCCCGTACCTCCCCCCCCCCTCCGTTAGCACCTCGTCTCCCCACTGTCAGATACACCAATGTAATAGCTCCGGCAAATGACTCCATCACCTTTTCTCCTCTCTCACCCACAGACACTCTGGACGTCCGGTCCACTGAGCCGGAGCCGCCACTCCCAAACTGCTCCGGCAGTCCTCCTTCCATCCCTGCCGCGACAAAAAGTGATCAGACAGTGATGATGAGTGATATTCATGTAAGCGAACCACTGCTTAACTCACCCACTGTATCTGAGTCGATCACTGTTGCCTCAAGGGAGCCCCCAGTGGCGACTCCGCGCTCGCCTGGACGTCCAGAACCTCACAGACACCCCACCACTTTCCGTAAAATCTTGGACTGGTCCCTCACGGTTCACAAACCCCACCTCATCATCGGTGACTCCAACCTTTCCCGTATCCCTACTTTTAAGCACCCCGATGTCCAAATTGACAGTTTCCCCGGTGCCACCTTCCATCATATCAATTCGATTATCAAAAAACTCCCACCACAACCCACCCCCCACACCGTCATCATCTCGGCTGGCCTTAACAACTGCCTTCAGGAGCAGGTCCCACTGACCACCTGGAAACAGCTGCAGCAGTTGTTGAGGACAGCCCAATCCACCTTCCCCTCTGCCAAAATTTATATTCCTGTCATTAATTTCTCTGACCAATTATCCACCCGGAAACAAACTCTGATCAACAAATTAAATCAAACAATCATCAGTAAATGCACATTTTTACCTGAACTCGACCCCTCACTCTTTCACGTTGTGGACTCGGACCCCGTTCACTGGACTCCCCAAACCGCCTCCACCATCCTCCACTACTGGCGCAAACAGTTAAACTTCTAGTGGGGGGTGACAGTGTAACCACGACCCCCCATCTCCACAACCCACATAGCAATGTTCTGAATCTTTGTTCCACTTTTCAACTCACTCTTGAAACTAGACAGTTACTAGAAAAAGGACTCACCTTCATCCCCACTCCACCCCCTCCGTCCCGACCGGACCTCCGAGGGGACCTCCACCTTTTCCACAGACGACTCCGTCTAATAGATCACTTTGGAACATCTGACACGCGGGAACCGGTGCCGTTCGTCGAGCCGTCCAGGTGGGAACCGAACCCGGACTTGGCATCCCCGGACCTCCGGGACCTGGTGGATGCCAACCTCCGCTCCCTCAGCCGCTGGCGTCCGCACACCTCATCCACACCCAACATCACACAAGCACAACAACACATAATTAAACAGTTATCATCTTGCACACACATAATCATTAAACCGGCAGACAAAGGCGGCCAAATTGTGCTCCAAGACTTAAACAACTACACTCTGGAAGCACACCGTCAACTCAACAATTTGGATTATTACAAAAAACTAGACCAACCACTGCAATCTGAAACACAAACAATCATTAGAAACATTACAACAGACCTCTACAACCAAAAATATATAACACACAAGCAAAAAACCTACCTGGACGGCCCAGACGAGCCCCGACCGCGTCTTTTTTACCTCCTCCCAAAAATCCACAAACCCCCTGAAACCTGGACGGTCCCCTCGGTGGTCCCAGTAGGGAGACCTATTGTCAGTGATTGCGGGTCCGAGTCCCAACACATCGCCGAATTCATAGACCACTTCATCAACCCCCTCTCCCACCTGCACCCCAGCTATATCAAAGACACATACACATTCGTTCACCGTCTGTCTTCCCTTCAGGTTCCACCCCACACACTCCTCTTCTCCGTAGATATAGACTCTCTCTATACAAACATAGAGACCCACCTCGGCCTCTCAGCCGTTAAGAACATCTTCCTCCGCCACCCCGATCCCTCCCGACCCGACTCCGCCATTTTACAGTTGTTAGAAATCACCCTCACCCGAAATGACTTCACCTTCAATAACCAGCACTACCTCCAGGTCTGTGGCTGCGCGATGGGGAGGAAATACTCCCCCTCATACGCCGACATTTACCTGGCCGAGTGGGAGGAGTCCGCTCTCCGCAACTGCCCCCACCAGCCCCTCCTCTACGTGAGATATCTGGACGACATCTTTGGGCTGTGGGACGGATCGGAGGCGGAATTTTTACAATTCATTCACGTCCTGAACTCCCACCACCCCAAAATAAAATTAAAACACAAAATCCACCAGGACTACATAGAGTTCCTTGACACCACCGTTTTTTTTCACAAACTGAACCGAACCCGGAAAAAACTCGCAACTAAAGTCTATTTTAAAGAGACGGACCGGCATGCCCTCCTTTTTAAAACATCCTATCACCCGAGGCACACTTTTAAGGGGGTAATCAAATCGCAGCTAATCCGCTTCCACAGGATCTGCACCTACCCGAAGGATGTGGAGGAGGCGACCAAAGTTTTATTTAGTGCACTCCGGTCGCGGGGATATTCGAGACGCTTCCTGAGGAGTATTAAGGCGGAGGTTAATGCAGCCCCCCCTCGAACTAGCACTCCCAACCCGGTCTCCTCAGAAACAAAACAATTTCTCATCCCCCTGGTCACCACCTACTCTCAGTCAACACAACCCCTCCTTAGTACTATCCGCCACAACTTCTCCCACTTACAGTCCACCCACCCGTCCCTGGGGGGCTGCCGTTTGATCTCCGCCTTCAGGAGAAACAAGAATCTTAAAGACCTCCTGGTCCACGCAGCCCTGAAACCGGCAACTCCTGGGGAGGCGTCTCGAACCCGGGAGATCCATTTTACCCAAACCCGTTACATTTTTAATCCATTCAGTCGGGCTGGTTTTAATCTCTGGCAGGCCCCCACACCCGGCACCTCGAATGCCGTGTATGCCATCAGATGTCGGGCCTGCCAGAGATTATACATTGGGGAAACAAAAAATTCCATATTTTTACGAATCAAGCAGCATTTTTATATTATGAATAGCGGAGCAGGAAACAACACTTTGTACAACCATTTTAAAACCCATGGACCTCACAACGTCCAGAGCCTGGGGTTAGAAAGTGACAGCCGTTGGTCCACCATGCAACGACGGGCAGCAGAAAGATGGTGGATCCTGAAACTGCACACAATGGAACCCCACGGCTTAAATGAAAAATTTAATTAAACACTTACTTTTACTCCATTTTATCTCTCTTTTTCTAGGTTCCACAATATTGTAAACAAACCCCGAAACCCCCCCCCTTCTTTTTTGTTTTTTAGTTTCCATTTCCAGTCCATATTTATCCTATTTTAATCTCAAATATTTATTATATACCTATGAACTCAATTGTCAATTTTATGAATCTATTTTAATTTATTGTATTTATATTATATTATTTATTTGTATTTAAGCCTAACAGAAATATAAAGAATACATTTATGAATATTTAGAATTTTGCATGATATTTTATTATTATTTATTAAAAATACTAACATGTGTTGGGGAGGACCTCTTCTTGCTTTTATAAGGTGTCTCCCTTGTTATTTATTAAAGGTTTGGACAATAAACAATCAAACTAACACCAAACTTATATTTTATTCAACTTATATTTCTGTCAATGGCACCTTCGCTTCATTTTACCAAAAACTTATTTATTCGACTTTTGAAGCCAATATTTAAGAGCTTTCTATTTATTCCTCACTTAATCCTATACTTGCGGAAAATATGGACTATTTTTTATTTTTTTCCTTCTTTTATCCTTTTAACAATTCTGGGTCTCTTTAGATAGGTTAACAATAATAAACAATAAATTAAATAGGAATATAAATAATTTTATAAAACAATTTAAGCCTTATGAATTGAGTAAAATCTTGAATGCTAATTGCCCTTCTGATTTAAAGTAACCAACGAGCTTATTATGAAGCTGACCCTTGCTGGGAGAACCTTTTATTTTACTAA
>NC_090797.1:16815000-16817500 GCF_040054535.1 Antennarius striatus | reverse complement strand
AGTCTATTTTAAAGAGACGGACCGGCATGCCCTCCTTTTTAAAACATCCTATCACCCGAGGCACACTTTTAAGGGGGTAATCAAATCGCAGCTAATCCGCTTCCACAGGATCTGCACCTACCCGAAGGATGTGGAGGAGGCGACCAAAGTTTTATTTAGTGCACTCCGGTCGCGGGGATATTCGAGACGCTTCCTGAGGAGTATTAAGGCGGAGGTTAATGCAGCCCCCCCTCGAACTAGCACTCCCAACCCGGTCTCCTCAGAAACAAAACAATTTCTCATCCCCCTGGTCACCACCTACTCTCAGTCAACACAACCCCTCCTTAGTACTATCCGCCACAACTTCTCCCACTTACAGTCCACCCACCCGTCCCTGGGGGGCTGCCGTTTGATCTCCGCCTTCAGGAGAAACAAGAATCTTAAAGACCTCCTGGTCCACGCAGCCCTGAAACCGGCAACTCCTGGGGAGGCGTCTCGAACCCGGGAGATCCATTTTACCCAAACCCGTTACATTTTTAATCCATTCAGTCGGGCTGGTTTTAATCTCTGGCAGGCCCCCACACCCGGCACCTCGAATCGCGTGTATGCCATCAGATGTCGGGCCTGCCAGAGATTATACATTGGGGAAACAAAAAATTCCATATTTTTACGAATCAAGCAGCATTTTTATATTATGAATAGCGGAGCAGGAAACAACACTTTGTACAACCATTTTAAAACCCATGGACCTCACAACGTCCAGAGCCTGGGGTTAGAAAGTGACAGCCGTTGGTCCACCATGCAACGACGGGCAGCAGAAAGACGGTGGATCCTGAAACTGCACACAATGGAACCCCACGGTTTAAATGAAAAATTTAATTAAACACTTACTTTTACTCCATTTTATCTCTCTTTTTCTAGGTTCCACAATATTGTAAACAAACCCCGAAACCCCCCCCCCCTTCTTTTTTGTTTTTTAGTTTCCATTTCCAGTCCATATTTATCCTATTTTAATCTCAAATATTTATTATATACCTATGAACTCAATTGTCAATTTTATGAATCTATTTTAATTTATTGTATTTATATTATATTATTTATTTGTATTTAAGCCTAACAGAAATATAAAGAATACATTTACGAATATTTAGAATTTTGCATGATATTTTATTATTATTTATTAAAAATACTAACATGTGTTGGGGAGGACCTCTTCTTGCTTTTATAAGGTGTCTCCCTTGTTATTTATTAAAGGTTTTGACAATAAACAATCAAACTAACACCAAATTTATATTTTATTCAACTTTTATTTCTGTCAATGGCACCTTCGCTTCATTTTACCAAAAACTTATTTATTCCACTTTTGAAGCCAATATTTAAGAGCTTTCTATTAATTCCTCACTTAATCCTATACTTGCGGAAAATATGGACTATTTTTTTATTTTTTTATTTTTTTATTTTTTTATTTTTTTATTTTTTTTCTTTCTTTTATCCTTTTAACAATTCTGGGTCTCTTTAGATAGGTTAACAATAATAAACAATAAATTAAATAGGAATATAAATAATTTTATAAAACAATTTAAACTTTATGAATTGAGTAAAATCTTGAATGCTAATTGCCCTTCTGATTTAAAGTAACCAACGAGCTTATTATGAAGCTGACCCTTGCTGGGAGAACCTTTTATTTTACTAATACACATTCCTTTTGTTTAACTTTTATTACATGTTTTATTTAATGTAATTTATTTATTGTATATAATTTTAACTACGTGGCACTCAACTAAAGTTTTAACATTATTATTCAGCTTCTACTCTATGTGGTTCTTTTACCAGAAGGGACCCTAAACCAAATTTTATTATAGCACTAATTTATTGTTTATTATTTATTATGACCATTTCATCAAT
The DNA here is from genome assembly GCF_040054535.1 of Antennarius striatus. NCBI lineage: Eukaryota > Metazoa > Chordata > Actinopteri > Lophiiformes > Antennariidae > Antennarius > Antennarius striatus. The sequence goes on along the minus strand of NC_090797.1, from coordinate 16,815,616 downwards.
CAATTAATTTATCTTTTATTAATTTAAACATCTACGTTTTCCATATAAAAATTCATAAATACATTTCTCTTCTTTTTCTCTCCACCTTCTTTTTCCTTAAACCTCAAACACCCATCCCCTAACCCCTAACCCTAACCCTAACCCTAACCCTAACCCCTAACCCTAACCCTAACCCTAACCTTAACCCCAAACCCCCCCCCTCTTTCCCCCCCCCCTTCCCCCCCCCCAAACCTTCTAATCCCTAAACCTTTCATTTTCTTCCCCCTACCACAACCCTTCTGATTTAGGTGAATTGTCCTCACATATTTTTGTGTACCCCCAGGATGGTGTAGAGGTAAAATCGATGCCTACCAACCGGAGATTGAGGGTTCAAACCCCAACAGGGCCACATCTCTTTTAAACAGTGTTTTAATCACAATAAACTCAAATTTGTGTCATCCTACAGCCACAACCCAGGGGCTGTAGCTCAACGCTGCAAACCCAACTTTCACAATCAATCAAGCGGGGTTCGGGTCCCGCTCTGGGCATGCCCCATTACCTCCATCATCCCTCCAAAGTATCAGTGGAGTGTTTTTATTGTGGTCCTAGTTTTTTATTATTATTTTATCTCATCCCC